>NC_091232.1:23207883-23297883 GCF_040958095.1 Procambarus clarkii | reverse complement strand
AGGAGTTCTCCAAAATTAATTTTCGTAATTTCAAGGTGAAGAAAAAAGTGAATTAGTATAGAATGTATTACACTTATTTATACAATTTACACAACGTTTCGAGCCTCCATGGTTCATTCTCAAGTGAAAAGAATTTTCAGAACTGGTTGATTTATACCCGCACTGGGACAGGTGATAAGACAATAAAGGTAAAAACATGGGGGATACATGAGGGATAAATGGCGGATGAAGCACATAAGAAAATTAGTATAAATGTAACTGTGGAAGGCCTATTGGTCCATACGAGGCAGCTCCTATCTACATACAAAGATTAATCAGGTGTAATTGGCCTGTTATGTTGAACGGTGTCTTCTGTGTTGGCATTGTTATGTTCTGGTCTTGTCCTTACTCTCATGGTGGGTAGAGTAAATAGTTCCGTGATTTGGGTGTTCATAGTAGGTTGTTCTATTCTTATGCTTGAAACAATCGAGGGACCCCACCTCCACAATGTTACGCGGCAATTGGTTCCAGGAATCAACAACCCTGTTACTGAACCAGTATTTACCCAAGTCTTTCCTAAATCTAAACTTATCCAATTTATACCCATTGTTTCGTGTTCTGTCTTGTGTTGATACTTTTAATACCCTATTAATATCCCCTTTGTTATGTCCATTCACTCACTTGTAAACCTCTATCATGTCACCCCTAACTCTTCGCCTTTCCAGTGAATGCAACTTAAGCTTTGTTAATCTTTCTTCATATGAAAGATTTCTAATTTGGGGAATTAACTTAGTCATCCTACGCTGGACACGTTCAAGTGAATTTATATCCATTCTATAATATGGCGACCAAAACTGAACTGCATTATCTAAATGGGGCCTAACTAGAGCTAGACATAGCTTGAGAACCACACCAGGTGTCTTGTTACTAACGCTGCGATTAATAAATCCAAGTGTCCGATTTGCCTTATTACGAACATTTATGCATTGATCCTTTTGTTTTAAATTCTTACTAATCATAACTCCCATATCCCTTTCGCAATTCGACTTCGCAATCTCAACACCATCTAGCTTGTATCTTGTAACCCTATCATCATTACCTAACCTCAGAACTTTACATTTATGAGCATTAAACTGCATCTGCCAATCCTTCGACCATTTCAAAACCCTATCTAGATCAACTTGAAGTGATAGTGAGTCCTCCTCCGAATTAATTTCCTTACTGATTTTCGTATCATCGGCAAATTTGCAAATGTTGCTACTCAAACCTGAATCTAAATCATTTATATATATTATAAACAACAGAGGTCCCAGGACAGAGCCCTGAGGCACCCCACTTACAACATTTTCCCACTCTGACTTGACTCCATTTATACTAATTCTCTGTTTCCTTTGGTATAGCCATGCCCTAATCCAGCTTAATATAGCACCCCCAATACCATGAGACTCTACCTTTTTAATCAGCCTTTCATGTGGCACTGTATCAAAAGCTTAGCTAAAGTCAAGGTACACAACATCGCAATCCTTACGACTATCAACTACCTCAACAATGCTAGAATAAAAAGATAACAAATTTGTTAAACATGAACGGCCATTTATAAAACCATGTTGCGACTCAATTATTAATTTATGTTTTTCAAGATGAAGACGAATTTTATTTGCTATTATAGATTCGAGTAACTTTCCCACAATAGACGTTAGGCTAATTGGTCGATAGTTAGACGCAAGTGATCTATCTCCTTTCTTAAAAACTGGTATCACATTAGGAACTTTCCAAAACTCTGGCACACTGCCTGACTCTATTGATTTATTAAATATGGTTGACAGTGGGTCACAAAGCTCCTCTTTGCATTCTTTAAGCACCCTGGCAAACACTTCATCCGGCCCTGGGGATTTGTTTGGTTTGAGCTTTACTATTTGTTTAAGAACATCCTCCCTGGTAACTGCTAAATTCGTCAATCTGTCCTCGTCCCCACCCACATAGACTTGTTCGGCTGAAGGCATATTGTTAAGTTCCTCTTTAGTTTACTAAAGAGGAACTTACAGATACAAAATATTTATTAAAAATACTTCTCATCTCTTCATCACTATCTGTTATTTGACCTGTCTCAGTTTTTAATGGACCTATCCTTTCCCTAGTCTTAGTACGATATAACTGAAAAACCCTTTACGATTTGTCTTTGCTTACCCTGCTATGCGAACTTCATAGTTTCTTTTTGCTTTCCTTATCTCTTTTTTAACATTTCTAACCAGTTGTACGAATTCCTGTTCTAAAGTGACCTCCCCATTTTTAATCCTTTTATACCAAGCTCTCTTTTTACCTATAAGGTTCTTCAAATTCTTTGTTATCCACTTTGGGTCATTAGTATTCGATCTATTCAATTTGTATGGTATACTACGTTCCTGTGCTTTGTTTAGAATATTCTTAAATAAGTTATATATTGAATCCAACCCCCACCCCATACCCAAGATTTTCCAATCAATTTGACCCCAAAAAATTCTTAGGTTATTAAAATCAGCTTTTCGAAAATCTGGCACTTTAACAGAATTTTCTCCTACAGGTCTATTCCATTCTATGCTATATCTGATTTCTTTGTGATCACTGTTCCCTAGCTCACTCCCTATTTCGATGTCATTAATTTGTGTTTCCCTGTTAGTTAACACTAAATCTAAAATATTATTTTCCCGTGTTGGTTCCTTAATGTGTTGCGTAAGAAAGCAATCGTCAATTCTAGAAAATCTTCTGCTTCACTATTCCCTGTTTTGTTCAACCAGTTTATTCCACTAAAGTTAAAGTCACCCATGACGTAAATACTGTTAGATCTAGATGCCCTAGATATTTCATCCCATAGATGCTTTGCTTCCATTCTGTTTAAATTTGGTGGCCTATATGTAACTCCTATTATAATATTATTTGCTTTTTCGTATAATTCTATCCAAATAGTTTCTGTGTGTGGCTCAGTTTTGATTCCCTCTTTGAGACTACATTTCAAATTGTCCCTAACATATATGGCTACTCCCCCTCCTCGTCTAATATATCTATCTGTGTGAAATAGTTTAAATCCATTTATTTGATATTCAGCTAATAGTTCTCTATTTTCTACATTCATCCACGTTTCGGTAAGTGCAATAATATCTATTTTTTCTGTGCAGACAAGAGCATTTAATTCGTTAATTTTATTTCTTAGACTTCTACTGTTAGTGTAATATACCCTAAGTGAATTGTTATTTTGAGGCCCTTCTCTTTCCCTGATCATTTTGCCAATTCCTTTCTCCCACAAACACATACTTTTATTATCTCCTTCCTCCAAATCAATTCCCATACCTCTATCTACTAACAATTTAAACCCAAACAAACACCTCTAACCACTTCTTCCAACGAGTTCGCAACAGCAACAACCCCAGCTCTCGATAGATGCACCCCATCACGAGCATACATTTCATTTCTTCGATAGAAGTGTTCCCAGTTGTCTATGAAAGATATTGCATTTGATTTGCAATATCTTTCCAGCCGGCAATTGACACCAAGTGCCCTTGACATCCATTCATTTCCCACTCCCTTACTTGGAAGAATGCCACATTTGATCGGGATTCCTCCCTTGCTCCTAACTAATTCAATGGCTGTCCTGAATCTCTGTATTAGTTCCTCACTCCTAACTCGCCCAACATCATTACCCCCTGCACTAATACAAATAATGGGTTTGTTTCCATTTCCCGTCATAATATCATTCATGTTTCCAACAATATCACCAATTCCAGCTCCCGGATAGCAAACCCTTAATCTGTTCCCCCTATCTCTGGCACAAAACGTTCTGTCTAAATACCTCACCTGGGAATCTCCCACAACCAAAATTCGCTTCGATTCTCCCTTTTCCTTTCGAGCAGTTTGAGGGACCTGCGCTTCAATGCTCCTCGTTACTTTGTCTTTGCCACCTATTTCTTTCATTATTCTTTCCTCTCTTTTATATGTTCACTGTGCATGGTTGATTTGTAATATAATTTTATTGGAGGTATTGTGGTTTCTGTTCTAGGTTCAGGATTATACCATCGGTCCAAGTGTCTTCTTATAGCAGCGTTTATTTCCGCGTTGTTCACCAATACCTGAGTTACTCTTTCAAATTCTCTACTCACGTTGCTCCATTCGGAGCAGTAGGTAAGCGCTCGACGAATATAAGCATTGAAAACACTGCCTTTGTATATTTAGGGGCACTCACTTCTACCGTTCAGGCATAATCCTATGTTGGTGGGCTTAGTATATACGTTGGTTCTTGAAGAGGTGCCTGTTTTTGTTATTAGTAATCCAAGAATGGCAGACTGTTTTTTCACTATTTTCATGTGTAAATCGGAGTACTGACTCTCTCCCTAGATGGCTTTTTAGATCAATTTGTTCATCTGAGTCTTTTACTATGACGAATATGTCATCTACATAACGGCAATATGCAGTTGGATTTAGTCTGCTACTGAGAACTCTGTCTTCGATGGTTTCCATATAAAAATTAGCAAATAAAACTCCTAAGAGGGAGCCCATTGCTACTCCGTCTATTTGTAGGTACATGTCTCCTTGTGGACTGAAGAAAGGGACTTCCTTTGTACATGCTTCGAGAAGACTCTTCAGGTGTGGCTCAGGTATGTCTAATTTAGGGGTGCTCTCGTCTCTGTATACTCTGTCCAGTATCATTCCTATGGTTGTGTCGACTGGGACGTTGGTAAATAGGGATTCAACGTCCAGGGAAGCAATGATTCCATCGGGCTGAGTAGATTTGATTATTTCTAGGAAATCTGCTGATGATTGTAGACTAAACTTGCTTGGAGTGTACGGAGTTAGGAGTTCGTTAAGTCTTTTTGCCAGGTGATAGGTTGGAGTTGGTATTTGGCCGATTATTGGGCGTAGTGGGTTACCTGATTTGTGTGTCTTAACATTGCCATAGGCATATCCTAAGCCATAGTCGCCTTGGAGTTTAGTGAAATGCACACTACCTTTCTTTGCGTTGATTGCAGTAATTGTTTTGTTTACCTTGCGTTTAAGGTCTTCCACAGGGTTCCTCGTGATTCGTTGAAATTTGGTGTCATCACTAAGGATGACACCCCGAAATTACCATCTCTTTTAAGGGTCTGAGCGTGGTGCAGTGGGTTAAAGGCGTACCTGTTATGCCAGTTGCTGGAAGGCTTCTGTGCTGGCTAGGGTTCAAGTCTTCTGGTGGGAAAGTGTTCTAAAGTTGTATAACTTCACTTGCGTGTTTAGGCAAGTTGTGCATCAAATATATATATATATATATATATATATATATATATATATATATATATATATATATATATATATATATATATATATATATATATATATATATATATATATATATATATATATATTATTAAATATGACCGAAAAAGTAAGATTAATAATTCTAACACGAATTTTCTCAATCTTTCGTACATTTCGTTTCACTGTTGGAGGTAAATCAAAAATCAATTCTCCAAAATTCATTTTTATTTCTAGTCTGACGCGACACGAGCGCGTTTCGTAAAACTTACTACATTTTCAAAGACTTTAGTTCACAAATACACAACTGAATAGAACTTACACATCTCCGATTTTATATCTACATTTGAGTGAGGTGGAAGGGGTGATGTGGCATTAACACCAGACAGAACAAGATGTGGTATTAATAGGGTATTAATTTCATCAACACAAGACAGAACAAGAGTATTAATAGGGTATTAATTTCATCAACACAAGACAGAACACGAAACAATGGATATTGAATAGAAGTGTTTGTAGAAAGCCTATTGGTCCATATTTCTTGATGCTTTTATATTGGAGCGGAGTCTTGAGGTGGGTAGAATATAGTTGTGCAATAATTATTGCACAGCTCCTAGGAGTGTGCTTTCTTCAGGTTTAGTTTTATGGATATTTGGCAGAAGACCCTCTATTCTCTCTACGATGCCCTGGTTGGATCATATTATTTCACAATTAGAAGGGTTCAGGGTGAGGCCTAAAACTGCACCTTGCTCCTGGATTTTTCTGATGTCCTCCAGGAGGACATCAGAAAAATCCAGGAGCAAGGTGCAGTTTTAGGCCTCACCCTGAACCCTTCTAAATGTGAAATAATATGTTCCAACCAGGGCATCGTAGAGAGAATAGAGGGTCTTCTGCCAAATATCCATAAAACTAAACCTGAAGAAAGCACACTCCTAGGAGCTCCCCTGGGGTTGAAAGCCATCGATGAGGTCCTTGATAAGAAAATCGCCGACCTTAAGAGGATGGATGGGAGGATTGAGGATATTGATGCTCATGATGCACTCTACCCCATCACCAGATGTCTGTCCCTCCCCAGGTTAACCTACTTTCTGAGGTGTTCACCATCTTACAGTAGCCAAAAACTAAGTGAGTATGACCGGTTACTGAAATCAATGCTAGAAAAAGCCCTTAACCTCTCTCTCGATGACCTACAGTGGAAACAAGCCTCTCTTCCCGTAAGACTTGGGGGCCTCGGAGTTCGAACAGCAACGCAAATCGCTGTTCCAGCCTTCCTGTCCTATTTATCAGCATCCGACGACCTTGTGAAGGAAATTCTTCTTTCATCATAAGAAGGAAAGTGAAAAGCCATGCAACCTCCGAAGAGACAACTAACACAACACCTATACCCCCTATTAGACTATTTTACAGGAACTTCTTTTCCACAGCTCATAAAACAGAGGAAAGGGTCCTGAAAGATATTGTTAATAGAAACGTTATCCCTACAGACAAAAATCAGAGGATACAACTGACGATTTACTATAAAACCAGAAAAACGGCCAGCCTACTCATGAGAAACTCTCCAGACACGAAACAGAACGCTTTAAAAGAGACTAACGTCGTCTATGCCTTCAAATGCCCACTTGGGGACTGTAAGCTCCAAAAAACCCAGTATATAGGCAAGACAACAACATCTCTTTCTAGGCGTTTAACGATGCATAAACAACAGGGCTCCATTAAGGAACATATAATCTCTTCCCATAACCAAACCATCGCCAGAGAAATCCTAGTAAACAACACAGAAATCATCGATAGATACAGCGATAGCAGGCGGCTTGACGTTTGCGAGGCACTACACATCAAGAAGTCAACACCAGCAATCAACAGCCAATTATTGCACAACTATATTCTACCCACCTCAAGACTCCGCTCCAATATAGAAGCATCAAGAAATATGGACCAATAGGCTTTCTACAAACACTTCTATTCAATATCCATTGTTTCGTGTTCTGTCTTGTGTTGATACTTTTAATACCCTATTAATATCCTCTAATGCCACATCATCCTTCCCACCTCACTCAAATGTAATGCCACATCACCCTTCCCACCTCACTCAAATGTAGATATAAAATCAGGGAAATGCAAGTTCTAAATCAGTTGTGTATTTGTGAAGTCTTTGAAAATGTAATAAGTTTTACGAAACGCGCCAGTGTCGCGTCAGACTAGAAATAAAAATGAATTTTGGAGAAGTGATTTTTGATTTACCTCCAACAGTGAAGCATAATGTACGAAAGATTGAGAAAATTCGTGTTAGAATTATTAATCTTACTTTTTCGGTCATATTTAATAAAATATATATATATATATATATATATATATATATATATATATATATATATATATATACATATATATATATATATATATATATATATATATATATATATATATATATACATATATATATATATATATACTATATATATATATATATATCATTCTACTTTGCTCTGATGAAGGCGAATTAGCCGAAAACGCGTTAAGCATTTTCTATTTTTCATATGTGGTTATTCTGCATACTTGGATCAGTGTTTTTGTGATCATTGTTGCATATATACATATATATATATATATATATATATATATATATATATATATATATATATATATATGTCGTACCTAATAGCCAGAACGCACTTCTCAGCCTACTATTCAAGGCCCGATTTGCCTAATAAGCCAAGTTTTCATGAATTATTGTTTTTTCGTCTACCTAACCTACCTAACCTAACCTAACCTAGCTTTTTTTGGCTACCTAACCTAACCTTACCTATAAATATAGGTTAGGTTAGGTTAGGTAGGGTTGGTTAGGTTCGGTCATATATCTACGTTAATTTTAACTCCAATAAAAAAAAATTGACCTCATACATAGAGAAAAGGGTTGCTTTATCATTTCATAAGAAAAAAAATATAGTAAATATATTAATTCAGGAAAACTAGGCTTATTAGGCAAATCGGGCCTTGAATAGTAGGCTGAGAAGTGAGTTCTGGCTACTAGGTACGACATATATATATATATATATATGTCGTACCTAGTAGCCAGAACGCACTTCTCAGCCTACTATTCAAGGCCCGATTTGCCTAATAAGCCAAGTTTTCCTGAAATAATAGGTTTTCTCTAATTTTTTTCTTATGAAATGATAAAGCTACCCATTTCATTATGTATGAGGTCAATTTTTTTTTATTGGAGTTAAAATTAATGTAGATATATGACCGAACCTAACCAACCCTACCTAACCTAACCTAACCTATCCTTATAGGTTAGGTTAGGTTAGGTAGCCGAAAAAGTTAGGTTAGGTTAGGTTAGGTAGGTTAGGTAGTCGAAAAACAATTAATTCATGAAAACTTGGCTTATTAGGCAAATCGGGCCTTGCATAGTAGGCTGAGAAGTGAGTTCTGGCTACTAGGTACGACATATATATATATATATATATATATATATATATATATATATATATATATATATATATATATATATATATATATATATGTCGTACCTAGTAGCCAGAACTCACTTTTTGGCCTACTATTCAAGGCCCGATTTGCCTAATAAGCCAAGTTTTCCTGAATTAATATATTTTTTCTAATTTTTTTCTTATGAAATGATAAAGCTACCCATTTCATTATGTATGAGGTCAATTTTTTTTTATTGGAGTTAAAATTAACGTAGATATATGACCGAACCTTAGCAACCCTACCTAACCTAACCTAACCTATCTTTATAGGTTAGGTTTGGTTAGGTAGCCGAAAAAGTTAGGTTAGGTTAGGTTAGGTAGGTTAGGTAGTCGAAAAACAATTAATTCATGAAAACTTGGCTTACTAGGCAAATTTGGCCTTGCATAGTAGGCTGAGAAGTGAGTTCTGGCTACTAGGTACGACATATATATATATATATGTATATATATATATGTATATATATATATATATATATATATATATATATATATATATATATATATATATATATATATATATATATATATATATCATAAAACTCCTGACCCCCTCTGAAGGATTCGAAGCATATATTATACAGAAAGAAACATTAAGGAATTTTGATTTACATTAAACACAACTGTAGATCAGAGAAATTAATTATATATATTTTTTTGGTAAAGGTAAACATGTGAAGACTAAGAGAAGACTTAAAATTTTGAGAACGCACTCAACATTTTTTTATATAACGTACCTGAAAATCAGACTCCCACCCCACCAATCAGAAAGTAGTAAGAGGTGATTATGTTTCAGTCCGTCCTGGATCATTATCATGTCGACTGAATAATACTTTAGGAGAGACTGAAACGCCCTCGCTTGTTCTGCTTTGACATATATGGATGGGTAATACCATTTTAAATATTACTATTATTTTGTAATGCCATTTTAGTTCACTTTTATGAAAAATAAATTAATATTTATAATGTCTTTGTTCACATTGGCAGCGGGATGGCAATACAGGCTCAGCTAGCAGCTCACTTAGCTGTGGAGTGCTCAGAGTATGGGTTGACTATGCCTTCGGTTTTGCTGTAAGTTCCTCTTTATAATGTTTACTTGTATTATGATATGTAACTATGCGTGTTTAATACTCTATTTGATAGGGTACTTGAATCAGAGGAAGGACTTTACTAAATGAAGGAAGAATATGCTAGTATTGGAAAGATGAGATAGCTGAAGAACTGTTATTATAATGTTTTATATGAAGAAGTTGAAAGGATGAAGGAAATTTGTTTTTGAAAAGAGGACCCATAGACATGTAGGCAAACAGGTTAGTGAACTTAAATAAAAATGTATTTAAAATTATTTTCATTAAAGAATGATGGAAAGTATCGAGTACATAAATAGTTTTGGTTTAACTGGAAAGTAAACGTTTAAAACAGACAACTTACAAGCCGAACTGAACTAGAATTTGCTTTAAAATATGTAAAAGACGTGATATTAAGAACAAAATATAATCTCTGTAAAAAATCCGTAATCTCGTAGAATGTCACGAAACAGAAGACACAGATCTGCTTAAAGACATGATTATTAAGAAAATTAAATGGCCCGCTGAAGAAGTTCTTCCAAATAAGCCAGTCGTTAAGTTCACCTTTTCAGTCGTAAAATTCAACCGTTCTCCTGAAACATCTTTCATTGAACATCTGAAGATATAAAATTCTTAATATTATTTGTATTCTTGATATATTGGGCTGAGCGGATGTGTTATGGGATAAGTGGTGATTGATTGATTGATTGATTTAATTATTGATTGAACGATTTACTGATTGATTAAAAAGCTTCAAAAGTAAGAATGCAACTAAATATTTTTATAGCAACTTGCAATGAACTATTTGCTAATTGATTCAGATTTTTAATCAAACCTCTTCAACACTGTGTTGGGTTTGAAACGACTGGAAAAGTTTTTAAATTTTGTTAACCCATCATCGCAGAATAGTTCCCAAAGACAACAATATGCAAAGATATAGAACGAAGTATAGTGTGTTAACATAGCAATGTACATTGATATATATTCCATCTTCATATCGGGTATTTATAATCTAAACATTTTATAACTCACTATTAATGGAAATTTCATATCCTCTAAGGACAAAAATTCATAAACATAAACATAATTTACCCTCAAATTGTTGTTGTTGTTTAAAATTCGCTACCTGGAACAAAAAATTCTAAGTAGCATGGGCTATGGTGAGCCCGCAGTGGACTTGACTCTCAAGACGTAACAACTTGTAAAATTGTAAATGAATATTAAATAATGCTTGTAGTTAGTGTTCTGAGTGGTTCATTAGTAGTATTGTTGACGCCTATGTCAACCGTTCTTTTGCACACACCTTTCCATTTGAAAGCAAATTGATTGGGAATTCAGTAAAGTTAGGCAGGTTTGTGTCAATAACTAGTACTATTATGGTTATAGGAAAATTGCCATCAAGAGGAACGCGAATCACCATGTTGGCACCGATGTGTAGGAAAAACTGTTGGTCACCACTCAAAAATTTACTACAGCAGCTTTTCAACGGCTTATAAGACAAAGGAAAGAGTCCAGAAAAACATACTTGAAATAAACGTGATACCTAGTAACAGAAGACTGAGCTCAGCTAATGCATTAATAGTAAGAAGACCGCTCACTTACTCATGAAGTACCCTGCCGACACCAAACGGAATGCCTTGACATAAACGACTGTTGTCTATAAATTTCCATGTCCACTTAAGGAACTTTCAGCCATAATGATCTCAATACATCGAGAGTACATAAACATATTTGGCAAAGCACGTGTGAATTCACAAACAACGAGACTATAAAAAAATTCTGCCCTACTAAACACAACCAGACAATCACCTGGCACAAATGGATAAGCTGTCCTGGAGATGGGGAAAGTGTTCTGGTGCAGGTAGCTTTATTCTCCTCCAACAGGTTGTCTGCGGAAATTAAATTCTTGAAAATATGTCGCATTGCTTAAGTGCCTTAGTTGTTGCCTCCCATCCAATGGGGGATTCTGTTTGCCTGGATAGATACCGTGCCTGAGTATACCAGATGCATCTTAAAGAATTCGGAGCTCCCGACAACATCTGACATATTCCTCTCCTGGCAATGCTCGTGCTATCTCCCTGACAAATATCTTGACTTTCTGCATAATTTTCTGTCATTTTACATGATATGATGTATGAGGGAAGTTGCCAATCTGGAAAAGGGAGTATGACCAGGCCTTCATATAGATAGTCGGCTGATGTGTGGATTGTTACGTATCCCTATTTAAGGAATACTCACATTAATGTACAAAGTATAAAATTTATTATGTTTATCTCTTGCATGAAGGCATGTATATATATTTTTATAATTGTCCTATATTTTGGCAATATAGAGGAATATAGTGCGCAATGTAGTCACAGGTACAGGACGTGTGAAAGTCTGGTCAACTTCCTGATAGATATACAGGACAGCTTGTACTTGTGTAGTTGCCAGTTCTTTCCTCTTTATTATTCTATATAAATATATTTGTTTTATATAAAATATATATTACCTCTGTTTCTTCATGTCAACATTACCATTCATATTTAAGTTATTCTTATATATGTATTAGCACGAATACGTTGCTCAGTTAAGTAAATTAAAATTAAAAAATGTTTTCACTTGTCATGTTTGTGGGAGGGGAGTTGCGGCTCAGACGCCAGTTTTGAGTTAGTATCTGGGAGCCTTCATATGAGTCAACTGATCCGATAAGTTTGTCTGTTTTAGTTTTTCTGTATTTTGTCTTAGTAGTTCATTTTATCTGGTAAGCATTCTTTATTATATTATAATACCTTAGTAGGCCATCTGATTAACTGTTATACCTGAATGATAATATTATTTTGATATATATATAATTTATATTATACAAATAGTTTATATACCTGTTTTATTCTTATAACCTGTAAGAACCATTTATGTATGGGACATACTTTTGAGGCACTCTGGTTGAACATTAAGAGGCAGGGACTATTTTTGAATACCCCTAGACCAACCCATTACTTACCCCTGAAGTTTAACGAGCAGAGTGGACGAGACGTAACATGGATGAGGTATGAACTGCTGATTATCGTGGGATTAATGCTTCAAGTTAGCCAACTGGAAGTGTTTGAAGCAATGGTGGTTTGTGGTGGGGCGAGAGGGAGTTACCAAGTGAAGGTTCGGTGGAAAATGAATGGATAATACACGTGAGAGAATGGCGATCATTCAGCTAGACTTGGACCCCATGACTGCAGTGCTGTATAGTATTGTGTAGTGTGCATCGGGTTATTATGCTTACATCAGAACACAAGAGACCTTTGTCGAGTGTCTGTGGATCGGTGACCGCATTTGCAGTTCAGATGCATTTTGTGTGGTGACATATAACGTCCTCTAGCAGATTGCAGTTTATACATCTCGCCTGTATAATCATACGTGGACCTCACCGCACTATTGGATAGAGCTAGGGTGTATCATGTAGTAGGAAAGGTCATATCTGGACCTTACTTCCCAACCGTCATGATAACCAATTTTCTCGCCACTCTCAGTGATGTTAGAAGATCCCATAGTTTACCCAATCATGACGATGTTCGTCCTTTGGAGTCGAAAATGACCAGGACTTTAAAATATGGGTTGAAGTCATGACTTGCGCTCGATCTAGATTAAAGTGAGGGAGAGTTGTGCAAATCGTTAGCGTCCCTTTCTCGTCCCGGCCTATTTGGGCCCTGCAGGAACAAATCGAGACGCAGGAGATATGTTAGGATGTAGTGGATAGCCAGCAGTGTTCTACATGCCTCACTGCGCCCTTGTTACGCTCTACAACACTTTGTTCGGTCAGTCTTTCTGTCCGTTGAACCATTCTGGTGGTTTCCTCTTTGCTGTGCGCTGGGTCCAGTCATTGCATGCGTAGGTAGACAAGCCTTAACTCCCCGAGGGTCTCAAACCTTCATTTACCCTCTTCTGGTTTTGCTTGTCAATAGAAGCGGTTCACTGGGATGTGGCCACTGTTGCATGCAAACAGCTACTGAGAGCCACCGGTGAGAGTTGAGTGCAGGTAATCATAGGCGAGTGATGATTGAAGCTGCATTCCGGTTGCTGTTCTGTATGTAGCTTCTCCATGACGAGATACAAGGCGTGATTTTGGATAACTCGCCTTTAGCTACGTCGCCTAATTCTCGGTGAGGCTACCCATTATTTAGGACGTGGTACTCAATCCAGAGCTCCGGAGTTCTGTCACACCTAAACCAAAGTACTAATTCTAGGGTAACTCCTTTGAACTGCTCAATTCCTGTGTTGGTTGAGAAGTAGCAGAGACAGCATTGGTCCCATTTATCAAGAAGTAAATGAAGCACATATGTGTGGGTGTCATCTTGCTCTGAGAGTAAGTGCAGTAATTGCATATGACTTTTGTAACTCATATTTTCGTGGCAGTGCAACCCAGTGAGGTAAGGTGGTGTTTCTTGACTAAGTTTTGGTGCTGCCATTCCTAGCAAGAACCCCCCCCCCCCCTATTAAGTGAATATATTTACCCACATACGAACAAGCTTGAATGGTCCCCAAGTCAACATGCAACTGAAAAATCCACAACCCAGAAGTGACTCAAACCCAGACAGCCAGGAGCACTATGCAACTGGCGCTCACATGTGACAGGTAAAAACCTGTCACACCTGTGACCGTTGAAACATTTAAATTCTACTTCAATGTTTCTGACTGCATTAGGAAATTGAATTTTCATAGATTCTGTTGTATTTTTATCTTGATCTAATTATTTTTTGTGACATTGCATTAGAATTGAGCTGTGTTGTTTACCATACTGTTCATTACATGAGTATAAATATAGATGCCACACCTGTTACAGGTAAAAACATGCACTTTAAAAAAAACAGTGCCATCTGTTGCACATAAGAGCAACACACGCTATACTAAATATGTTACGAATCCATTTCAGGGTTTCTGAGTTCATTGATAAATTGATTTTTAATAGATTTAAATTTATTTTGGTTTTGATTTAATTATTTTGTGTGACTTTTCGGATGGGAACATTAGATCATTTGGGAAAGCATTGGACGAGGGAATGGGGAATGGTGGGGAGGATGAGGGGACGGGAGTGGGGAGTGGAGTGGAGAATGGTTGAGAGGACGAGGGGACAGGGGAGGGGGGGAATGATGGGGAGGACTGGGGGACAAGGGGATGGTTGCTGTCGCTGAGCCACAGCGACGCATGGCCGGATACAGCTAGTAATAATTAAAATAATAATAATATTTATTTGCAAGGTACAATGGTATGGTGAGATTAAATAAGATTGGTATTTTTACATTCATGCAAAGCCACGCATAACACGCATAGCATTTCGGGCAGGTCCTTAATCTAACATATCAGGTAAGATGAAAATGTCCATTGCAGCATGTTTTATATCAATGAATAACTAGAATGCAATTTAACAGAGGCGAGTACACTGTTAAGGATAAATGTCTTAAATACTAAT
Source organism: Procambarus clarkii (assembly GCF_040958095.1). NCBI lineage: Eukaryota > Metazoa > Arthropoda > Malacostraca > Decapoda > Cambaridae > Procambarus > Procambarus clarkii. The sequence goes on along the minus strand of NC_091232.1, from coordinate 23,282,653 downwards.
ATTGAGAAAGTGGGTAGTACAAGTTACAGTGTGAGTTTGAAGCACAAGATGGGAAACTATGAGGATGAGATCAGGTACTTTTTGGTTTTATTTTTGAACAGGGGATGAGTTGGACAATTTTATAATTTGTCACGGAGTGATTTCCAAACACTCGACCCTTTTATTTTCAAAGACTTCAGCCCAAAGACTTCAGCTGGGCCAGACAAGCCTCCAGTAAGACATTTGTCGTGCTACACCAGAGTACTCTGGACGACGACCGTGAGCTCACTGATGTAAGCAAGCAAGGCAAGCAAGCGAACTTAACGAACGTGTTCGAGTCCAGTACCAGAGTGAAAAATAATAATAATCTGCGTGACAGTGTTTATGCCATGAAACTTTGAGAACATTCACTCAGGAACCATCCCGAGTTGTTCAGTGTTCAAGAGACTGATGACATCACCAGGTGATGTTTTACATACACGCCGTTCGTTCCCTAGTTGATTATGCAGCGCCTGCCTTACTCACTCTTTCTCCTGATCAGTGGGCTAACGTTGAGGTTATTCAAAACGATGCATTGCGAATCATAACAGGAGCTCCCAGATGGACTAAAATACTGAACCTAAGACTAGAAACCAAGCTAACGTCGATTGAAATAAGGGTAAAAGAGATTGCTGTGTGCATGCTGACCAAGAAATTGACTAGACCTAGAATCAGTTCACTTAAAGATATAATCACTGGAGCACTAACTTTGGACAGAAGAGCCTCCAATAGCAACAGGTGGACCCATTGTGCGATAAACACCATCAATACATTCGATATAACAAACACAGTCACTGAGAAGGGTGTCGACGAAATACATGCAGACTTTGTTATGCAAGCCCCTTGGGAATCTCTGCCAGCAGACTTTAAGATTATGGCTCTTGAAGGAAAGAAGAACCGGACAAATCCTCATCTGCTACGTAACATTGCACAGATGCATATAGAAGCAAACATGGCATCTGACAGCTTCACTTACTTCACAGATGGATTAGTAGACCAGCAGGGACAAGAAACCGGAGCTGCAGTTAAAGCAGGAAACTCTGTAAATAGTTGGAGGCTCTCAAATGGGTGTTCGACTTTACAAACAGAGATGCTAGCCATTCAAAAGGCTTTGGAACATGTTCTTGCTGAACACCGACAACATGTTATCACACATACAGATTCGGGAACCGCTATTCAAACCTTGCAACAAGAACACATATGTGATAACATACATCTGATCACAAATGTCATATCATTAATGCAAACACTCAAACGACAAGGCCGGCAGGTACTTATCAACTGGGTGCCAAGTCATGTGGGAATAATAGAAAATGACACTGCAGATGAAGCTGCAAAACTTGCAACTAAGAGGAGAAATGTAGACATTTACATACCACAGAGTCTATCACATATTAATTTAAGAAAGTAATTAAAAATAGAGCAATGCAAAAGATGTACAGTGACCACAACACAGCAGTTGCAACATCAGGATCTGCGGGTTGGTACAAGAATTCAACCAACTACAAACCCCTTAGTTTGATGAAAGGGAGCAGTAGAGAAACAGAAGTACACTTACATCGCATCAGGCTTGAATACCCATGTGCATGGGAAATAGGCTTACAGGTTCCGGAAGATGAGAGGAAATGTCAACACTGTGGAGAAATGCCCAACAGACCACTGGAACACTATCTAACACAGTGCACAGTTACAAATCCATTAAGATTTCAACTTAGATTCAACAGAGCAGAAGTTGTTTAACACATATGGCAAAGTCTTACTGAAGCGACCATTCGAGTAATAAATACTCCGCCCAAGTAAAACAGAAACAAGCAATACTTAGTGGGCCAGCCAGAGGCTTAGGGCCCGCACAGGAATATCCCTGCAAAAAAAATCACCAGGTGCTATTGACGACACCAAACGCCAGGTTGGTGCGGCTCTCTACGTCGTACAGTCACTTATTGACACATTATGGAGGTGGGACGAGGACAACAATTGGACCACCAGTCCCAGGGAGGAACAACACCAAGACGATGGCTGCTGCTGACACAAGGACCATTAGGTTTCTCAGTCGGAACAACAAAAGACTGAATGATCTAATTGCACTTGTTACCAGTAACAACCTAGATATAATTGCTATACAGAAGCCCTACACGTCCAACATGATAAACAAAACCCCACCAAAGATCAGAGGGTGTGCATCCTATTCTAACAGTAACGCCACAGACCTATTAAATACATCAGAAGTGATTTACCGCACATTCTTGTGAGCACGTCACACAATGTAAACACACAGTACCATCACTTTCATGTACAAATTGCAGCAGGCCACTTCTTATTCCTCTACGTATATGCCAAAAGCCAGAAACTCAATGTAGCATTGTTCCCGGATCTAGACAATCATGGAACAATATACATGGGGGATTTTAATGTTAGACATATTATGCTGGGAGAATGTACTAACAACGATAATGGATGCAAATTTATCAAATATGTTTATGACAACAGATTAACTGTGTATACTATGGATCTTGAGGGTATCTTGAGATTATTTCGGGGCTTTAGTGTCCCCGCGGCCCGGTCCTCGACCAGGCCTCCACCCCCAGGAAGCAGCCTGTGACAGCTGACTAACACCCAGGTACCTATTTTACTGCTAGGTAACAGGTGCATAGGGTGAAAGAAACTCTGCCCATTGTTTCTCGCCGGCGCCCGGGATCGAACCCGGGACCACAGGATCACAAGTCCAGTGTGCTGTCCGCTCGGCCGACCGGCTCCCCTACCCAAAGGGGAGTTTGGATACCCAAACTCATTTATTGGGAGGCAGATTTGATTATGTAATGGGTAACTTTGTGCAGGATAATATGGAATGTTCTTTGGAAAATTACTTGGTTAGTGATCACTATGCAGTTTCTGCTTCCTCTGAGGTACAGTGTGTGATGTACCTAATAGACATCAGAGACGGAAAATGAATATTCCATATGGTTTGCATAGCCACTTTATTATTTGTATGTCAAAATGGTATCAAGATTACACAATAACGAATATAGAAGCCTTCTCCAGAGATCTCGTTGATACAATTACTACCTACTACGACACATGGGTGTGTTGGAGAACAAGCCGTAAGCCTAGCAGAAGTTTTTTTATTATTATTGTTATATTTACATGCAAAGCATGCTAAGGAATACAATAAATACAATAAAACAAGGACATGAGAACAAAACCTAAGACCGGCCTGTAGGGCGCACAATAAATGCAACACATAGCATAACAAACCACAGGTCCCATCTACACACCAAACACACAGCAATCACTCAGACTACTCAAAATGCTCATACTTATCCGGCCACTCCGCTGCCGGGAACCGAACACAATATGCCTCCCAAAGTAACATGAGGTTACCCGGAACAAGTTTACTATGAACCGTACGAGGATCAGGCATCAATTCCAGCATACCCACAACAAAACACCGAGCCCGCGGAACCCAGATGGAAGAAGGGCTCCATGGAACAGGATGCACGCAGTCAACAATGTCAAACAGCAAGGGGTTGTTATCATCATACGCCACGCTGGAGGCCAAGACAAGAGGAGGGGCTTCTTCCCATGGGGCCGGGCAACGTGCAGCACACTGGGAGCCTCCTCGGCTGCCTCACAGGACCCCGCGTCAACCACCGGACGTGTCGCCTGCAGGGACCCCCCACTCCGGGCTTCCTTCTTCAACACCAGCACGAGGCCTCGGCCCGCACCAGCACCCTCACCATCCACGTCCGTAGGAGCGACAACCCCCACTGTGGAGAACCTTCTGCAGAAGAAAGAACAGGAGGTAGATCATATGCACAAACATTGTCATCAGCAGGCACATGGACGTCACCAACCATCATCGATGAAGAGCGCGAAGCACCCGGAACCACCACATCATCGCCCGAAGATCCACCGGTGTCGTAATCCTCCACATCAGCCCAAGCAGTAGAAGAACGCTGGGAACGCTTGGGCTCTGGCCGCACATCCTCAGAGCCGGAGGTGGACCCAGAACCACGGGCTTCACATGCCGGGCGAACCGATGCCCGTCGCAGAACGGCAGCAGCCTCAACCACAAGGGGAACCAGGCCGCACACATCAGGACGGTCCACAGAGTTCCCAGCACTTAGCACAGCCGGGACACCTGGCGAGGGCGCAGGGCCAGTCGCAGCAGCAGGAGGATGAAGACGTCGACCACTCGCAGAGGCCATCCGGAAGACCCATGGGAGCAGCTGGAACAGCGACAGGAGCAGGAAAATCAGCCGACGGCACTGTAACACCCGGAAGAGGAGCCGCATCAACCAGAGGACTGCCGGGCGACGGGAAATCCTCCCGGAACAGGTTCACAGGAGTGACTGCAGCCCCAGAGCACCCGGCAGCCTGATGCCCCAACAGGCCACACCGAAAGCAGGTACGGGGTTGCTGGGCATAGTATACCCGGACGTAGTACCCCAGAAGTCAGACTGAAGAAGGAATGTCAGACCTCAGGCGCATCCCAAGGGTACGAATGTTCGTACGCATACCCTTATAGCTCCCTGAGGACAGCGTGTTCACCCGCACACTGACGACAGCGCCAAACCGCTGGAAGTAACGCCAGAGTAGGTCCTCAGGAAACTCCAAGGGCGCCCCATGCACACTCATATATGTCAGGGCACCACTACGGTCTGTAATGGTCACAGAGCCGGCACCATCCGGCAGTGTCAAGGAACGCCCCTCGTAACGGCGTAGGAACTCACGGTACACCTCCTCCCCCACTAATTTGACAATAACCCTGTTAACTCCAGGCCCACTGAGTTCACTCTCACAACAGGGGGAAGAAGGCCTCCCATCGCAAGCATGTGACGTCAACACCAGCCAAGCGGCAACTGCAGGGAAGGTGGGGACGCCCACACCCCCAGCCGCTTGGCGAACAACCACCAACTACCGGAGGGCTCAGACAACACGTCTATACCCCACCGCAGCTAGGGCGCAACTCCAGCCTAGCAGAAGTGGGAAACACCTACCACCACCCAAGTGGGTCCTTGACCCCGTATTTGTTAAAGAACATGAACGAGTAAAGCAGCTTGGAGATACATACAAACGAACCAAAGCACAAGCTGACTTGCATGTATTTCTTGTCGCAAATAGAGAGGTGAGATACATGAGCAACGTTATACGAAATAAACATTGGGAAGAGTTCCTACAAAGTATAAATGAGCAAACAACACTTGTTGAAGTTTGGGAAAAGATACGAAAAATCTCTAGAAGCAACCCAACTAAACCACTGCACCACAGCCCACTAGAACAAGCAAACATTCTCCTTGATCAATGGGCACTAACATCAAGCTACAACTCACTCCCAATTATTATTAACATACAGCACAAACTTAATGACACATGTCCCAACAGACAACGAACCATCAATCTTTCCTGTACAGCTATCGACGTGTCGGACCTTAATGATGTAACTGAATGGGAATTAAATCATACACTAAAGATTGGGCAAATCAACTGCTCCTGGAGAGGACGGTATTACTTACAATCTACTGAGATTAGTCTCACGAGTACCAGGTAATTCACGTTGGTTTGCCAGTTTGGCCGGTTGGGGGCGTGTGTCTCTGCCCACCTGTGCTGACGTGGAGTTCACGATGGGGGTCCCTCTTCCCCCTGTAGTGCGGGCTCAGTCTGTGGGCCTCGAATTTTCTGTACGGGCTGGGTACCCGGAGATAGCACTAGTGTGTGATTTGCTTTCTGTCCCTGTGATGGACATTTATGGAGTCGAGTTGGTAACAGCACGTCGGGCAATCGTGAAGTTTACGGAGGAATTGGCGTATCGGGAATTTCTCCGTCGATACGAGGGGCAGACTTTACCCCTGCCGGATGGTACGGGCACTGTGACCCTCTCTGATCGGAGTGGTGCCCTCGCTTACGTCAGTGTACATGGGGCGCCCTTGGAGTTTCCGGAGGGTCTGCTACGGCGGTACTTGAGCCGTTTTGGCGCCGTAGTTAGTGTGCGGTTGCGCATGATATCTTCCAGTCCACTCAAGGGTGTGAGGACTAACATTCGCACCCTGGGCATGTGGCTCCGGGCAGACATTCCGTCCTCTGTGCGACTTATGGGATACAACGTTCGGGTGTTATATGCCCGCCAGCCTCGGACGTGTTATCGTTGTGGCCTCTTGGGCCATCAGGTTGCTGACTGTTTTGTGCCTACCATTATGCCCGTGTACCTCTTCATTGAGGAGGATTTTCCGCCTCTTCTTGTGGAGGAGGCTTCGGTGGATGTGGACGTCTCTTGAGCCGTGGATGTGCCCCCTGTGTCGACTGTTGCGCCGCATGTTGCGCCCCCTGTTGTTGTCGCCTCTCCTCCGGAGGATGTGTCATCACCTGGTGATCGTCCTGCTCGGGCTGGTGTCTCTGGGGTTCTTCTGACTGCCTTCTGCTCGAATCCCGCATCATCCAGTTCTTCGTCTGTTGCATCTGACCCTGTCCCTGCGCCCTCGCCGTCTGTTCCGGCTGTGCTGGGTGCCTCGGTGGATCCAGCGCTTCCTTCTGTGCCTGGCCTGGTGCCCCATGTGGTTGAGGATGCTGCCGGTCTACGACGTGCGTCGGTTCGCCCGGCTTGTGTTGCTCGTGTCTCTGAGTCGGCCTCCAGATCTGATGATGTGCGGCCAGAGCCTAAGCATTCTCGGCGTTCTTCTTCTGCATGGGCTGACGTTGGCGACTTCGACGATTGTGGATCTGCCGGCGAAGGAGGGGTGGCTCCGGTTGCGTTGCATACTACGGTGGTGGCGGAGGTGCATTTGCCTGTGGATGCCGGTGCCGGTGTTTCGGCCTCCACTTCTGGTATGGTGTCTGCGGATCCTGCTTCGGGTGCGTCGCCTGCATAGGATGGCTCGGTTCTTCGTGGGGGGTCGTTTTCCCCTGCTGAGGTTTGTGGTGAGCGGGGTGGCCTGGTGGTGGTGTTGAAAAAGGCTTTTCGCTCTGGGGGTTCTGTAACCCCTTCCTCGTTCCCCGTTTCATCGGCGGCGGTCTCGACGCCTCATCCATCTCCGGCCGTCTCTTCAGTGTCTCCTGCGGTCTCGGTGGAGGTGTTACCATATCGTCGGGCATTTCTGGCTCCTGTGCGTATGGCGACGCGGCCGTCTCGGCAGCCCTCGTATGCTTCTTCGGTGTCGTCTGCTTCCTCCAAGGACGTGGCTTGCGCTCCCCAGCCTCGTTATGCGACTTTCGTCGGTGAGCTTCAGGAGTGGCCGTTTCCGCCTGATCTGGTGATCCCTGAGTTTATGCAGAGCCCACGGCGGCAGGGAAATCGTCCCCCCACCGACATGGAGTATTTGATTTGGGAGGCCTATAAGCGAAAGTATCCGTGGGATTCGTTCCCTGAGAAATATGTTTCTGTCTCTGAAAAAGTATTCCTCACCCATGATTCCTTTGTATATTGTGTGTTGTGGGTTGTTTCCATTTGTGTGCATGGTTATGGGGTGCGGGTCGAGTGTGTGTGTGTGGCGGGTTTGTTTCCTGGTTCCTGCGTGCTCCGGTTTGTTGTTGTGGGTTTATTTTATGTGGCTTGTGTGTGTGTGTCCGGTTCCTGTGCGGTCCGGGATTTGATTAGTGTGTGTGTCTGGTTGTGGATGTCATGTTCTTATGTTATTTTTTGTTGTTCTATGGTTTTATGGTGCTGTTTGTGCGCTTGTTTGTGTCGTGTTGAGTGCCCCTCAGCGTCTTGGCGTGACCCGGTCTGGGTTTGTGCTCATTGTCATGTTTTGCCATTGTGCTTTTCTTTTTATATGTTATATAATTGTATTTCCTTTCTTGTTATTATTATTATTATTATCGTTTTGTGTTGGTGCCTCTTCGTGTGTGTTTGAGGTGCTGGTAGGCTTGTTCTGTATAATTATGTTCTGGTGTTTCATTTCTATATTGTATTCCGCTGTTTTTAAATTTATTGTTGTGTTTTGTTTGTAATTATTGTTGTTTTGTGGTCGGCCCTTCCGGCCGGCGTTTTTGTGTTTAGTAATTTTGTTCGTTTGTGCTTTGTCATTTTGTACTTTTGTTCTATGTTGTATTTGTTTGTTTTTATTATACTTATAAGCATGCTTGCATGTAAAAAAAAAAAAAGGTAATTCACGTTTAGTGTTGTACAGATTGAGATTAAGTGAAGGAGTATTATCTCATGATTGGACAAAGAGTGTCATTGTCCCCATCCCCAAACCACACTCAGATAATTATAGGCCCATATATCTAACATCGTGTGTTTGTAAAGTGCTTGAACGTATTGTTCTTAACCGACTCATGTATCGTATACAGGGACACCTGTCACCTCAACTGTTTGGATTTATGCCAGGGCTCAGTACACAACACTGTTTTGCTGAGTACTTCGCACATATTGAAGCTTCCCTTAGCGCAGGACTAAGGATAGCGCGCAGGACTCGTAATTCTGTGGCGCGGGTTCGATTCCCGCACGAGGAAGAAACAAATGGGCAAAGTTTCTTTCACCCTGAATGCCCCTGTTACCTAGCAGTAAATAGGTACCTGGGAGTTAGTCAGCTGTCACGGGCTGCTTCCTGGGGGTGGAGGCCTGGTCGAGGACCGGGCCGCAGGGACACTGAAGCCCCGAAATCATTTCAAGATAACCTCTCAAGATAACCTTCCCCTCAAGCAGTCTTCATCGACCTAGCAGCAGTTTTTGATACAGCAAACAGGGAAATCATACTGGAACAGCTTGCCGAGCTGGGAATCCAAGGAAAACAACTGAAATGGATGAAAGGCTATTTGTCTAATCGAACAGCATATGTTTTGTTTAATGGTGTTAAAAGCACAGAGAGCAAACACTTTGAACTGGGAACTCCAGAAGGAGGGGTCCTCAGCCCCTTGTTGTTCAATGTTTTGATGCATAAACTCATTAAAGATCTACCAACTAATAATGAAGACACGGTTATTTGTTATGCTGATGATATATGTTTACAGGCTGCCTCTGAGCCTAGAAGGCAAGTTCTGCTCCGTGTTTTTGCTACTAGAGCTGAGGAATGTGGCCTCCTTATCTCTGTACAGAAAACTCGTGCCCGCATTCCATGTGGTTATTCCACCAGTCAATTATCATATAGATGGGCAAGCACTCGAAAACTGCGAGTCTTAGCTACCTTGTGTCCCCATTAACGACCCTGGGTACCTTTCTTCTTTCAAGAGGAGACTGTGGCAGAGATTATAGCCCTTGCGGGTCCTTGTTGGTGTCAATCATGGACTTAACGTAAGACTTGCTAGAATGTTATATGTATCATTTATACGCTCTGTAATTGACTACAATGCTCTACATCTCACACAGTATACAGACAAAGAGCTAAAATCTCTTGAAACCTTGCAAAATGAAGCTATGCGCCTCATCCTTGGGGCTCCAAAGTCGACGAGAATAGTTAATATGAGAGCTGAATTAAAATTACCTACCACAAGTGAGAGAATTTTGTCTATTAGCACAGTTTTCGGCGTGAAGGTATTGAGTAGATCTCGGCAACACATGAAGTTTCAAGCTAAACTTTCTAATATGCTATACTCACCTGAGGTCTGTAGAAGAAGAGCGAAATTTGATTATACATTTAGGTTCTGCAAGGTAGCCAACTCCATCAAAATATTAAATATGTACCCAACTCAATTAACGATTAATCAACCAATTACTTCATGGGATAACTTGGATCTAGCAGTTGATTTTGTAAATGAACCCAAAAAAGATAGTGTACACTCTACATTATTAAAACAGTTAACACTGAAAAGCATCACTGAGAGTACTCAGGGTGTGGGTAACGATGTGTATCAGTGTTACACCGACGGTTCTGTAGAAGAAGGTGGACGATGTACTGGTTGCGCATGTAATATATTTGAACAATCTCCTCGTACATACAGCAATGAAGCGCGTCAATGACTGGGTAAGTACAACTCAAACCGAACTTGCAGGCATATACCTTGCCACGGAATTTTTAATAGACAAAAGCAGTGGACTTGTATACTGTGATTCGCAGAGTGCACTCCCTGCATTGAACGCACATAGCAATAACACCCAGAAAATAGTCAGTGATATTCGAATGAATGTTTTAGCTGCCAAAGAAATGAGATTTGAAATTAAATTCCTATGGATACCATCAAATGTTGGTATCTCAAGGCATGACACTGTTAAGCTTGCAAAGTCAGCCTGTAGAAAACCAGTGGTAGACATTGATATGCGTGTTTTATTAGCAGTGACAAAGAGAATACTTAAACAAATATCTAATGAAAATCTCACCGACCTAACAAATTCACAAAGACCTGAAAGTTGTAGCATTAAATTTTATGATAGATATCGTGAGGAGACATTCACATATGGGACTAATAGAAAAAGAACTCAGCAGTGTGATGTTATAGTGGCCAGAATACGCCTGGGATATAGACGTATCTGGCAGCTTTCTCAAAACCCAAATGTCGAGTACACAATGTGTCAACTTTGTGAAAGAGAAAACATGCACTCCCTTGAACATTATATTGTAGAATGTCCCATACTGACTGACTTTCTCCCTCCTGGGCTAAGGTATGCTGTAACTACTATATGAGTACTGGAACACTTGATGATATATTGGACTTGTACCCTAGATTGACCATGTAATGTATCAATTATACAATGAATGTATATGATGTAACTCTATAACCTGAGCTTGTGCAAGCACCTTAATCACCTTCAGTGATTAAGTGCTTAATTGCACACTAGTTTTGCTATCAGTTATCTCACCCTGTCAGAGTAAAAGAGACAAATGTATTTGTGTATATATGTATGTATGTATGTATATATGTACGTATATGTGTGTGTGTATATGTATGTGTATAAAGTATATGTGGAAGCTGACCAGAATTCCTTTTCACCTTTGTAAATGCACGTTAATGACACTATGTAAAAGACACATCGAACACTTTATGTAGGGCATACGTAAATCTGTGTATTTATGTATTTACGTACGTAGCTTAGCCTAGCATTTTAAAAGTACTACAATCACCTTCTGTGGTTGATTGTTCAATAAATTCCTGAACTATATTTTAACAAATCTCTATCCCTGTCCATGGAGGACAGAAGAAAATGTATATATGCTGCTTAGCATTGTTAATGTGTGGCCACGTCTGTGGTAGAAAAGAATAATAATAAAAAAAAGTGGCAACGCAAGTGAGGTGAGGTGTTGCTTCTTTACTAAGCACTGGTGTGGCCATTCCTAGCAATAACCCTCTCGAATCCTTTTCGAATTCTCATCACGGCCCTTGTGGATTTGTTCTTCTCGAAGTAAATGTATTTACTCACGACAGTTACTTGTGAAAACAAATTTTCCCAAGCATCATTATGAGCTCCTTATTGTACCTTGCATACGTCAGTGGGTTAGGTGCCGTTATTGCTGGAAGGTGTGTGAGTGTTAACATACGGGCGCAGCAGATGTTTAGTTTTGCTAACAACACATTACATAAAGACAATTATCCCCATTTCTATGTGCACATACTTTTTTTTACCTATAATTTTAATAAATTATATATTATGCACATGGCGTCAGGAAATCCTTTCTCCCTCTTATTTGCAAACTTCCTGTATCGGTCCCATACTATGGTCTTCCGCAAACATTAGCCCTTCAAAATAAAAATTTCATGAACTTCCCTGCACCACCAGGACGAGATCAGACTTGACCTGCATCTGGCAAGATCTCACAATCTTGTGCCGTTACTTTAGAACTTTAACGTTGTTGATAACCACAGTGAGCAGCTAGCACACCTATCCTACCCCCCAGCTACACACTACATTAAAGGAATCTCGGATAATACATAGCTGCCCTTGCGTGTATGAAAATATATTACATATATCGATGTTCACAGAAACGTACATAAATTGAAGAGCAAAAACCGTTCTGTTTTTCTAGAACGACTAGCACTAGTAAAGTCTTAGAAAATTTAACCAATCCTAAATTAGCTTATTATTCCACAGCTCTGTCAAATTTAAGCAATATGTGACACATATCAATATAATAAATTTAATTATAAAATACCTTATAATCATAATATGTATCCAAATTCTAATGATATTACAGCCAAAAAGGACAAAAAAGTATGTCTAATAGGACCCGGCGAAAGTTGCTATTATCTCAAGTCGGACGCTCCTGTCTTAAGAATATATTATATATATATATATATATATATATATATATATATATATATATATATATATATATATATATATATATATATATATATATATATATATATATATATATATATATATATATATATATATATTTTATTAAATATGACCGAAAAAGTAAGATTAATAATTCTAACACGAATTTTCTCAATCTTTCGTACATTATGCTTCACTGTTGGAGGTAAATCAAAAATCACTTCTCCAAAATTCATTTTTATTTCTAGTCTGACGCGACACGGGCGCGTTTCGTAGAACTTATTACATTTTCAAAGACTTCACAAATACACAACTGATTAGAACTTGCGTTTCTCTGATTTTATATCTACATTTGAGTGAGGTGGGAAGGGTGATGTGGCATTAACACAAGACAGAACAATAGGGGATATTAATAGGGTATTAAAAGTATCAACACAAGACAGAACAGAAACAATGGGTATTGAATAGAAGTGTTTGTAGAAAGCCTATTGGTCCATTTTTCTTGATGCTTCTATATTGGAGCGGAGTCTTGAGGTGGGTAGAATATAGTTGTGCAATAATTGGCTGTTGATTGCTGGTGTTGACTTCTTGATGTGTAGTGCCTCGCAAACGTCAAGCCGCCTGCTATCGCTGTATCTATCGATGATTTCTGTGTTGTTTACTAGGATTTCTCTGGCGATGGTTTGGTTATGGGAAGAGATTATATGTTCCTTAATGGAGCCCTGTTGCTTATGCATCGTTAAACGCCTAGAAAGAGATGTTGTTGTCTTGCCTATATACTGGGTTTTTTGGAGCTTACAGTCCCCAAGTGGGCATTTGAAGGCATAGACGACGTTAGTCTCTTTAAAGCGTTCTGTTTTGTGTCTGGAGAGTTTCTCATGAGTAGGCTGGCCGTTTTTCTGGTTTTATAGTAAATCGTCAGTTGTATCCTCTGATTTTTGTCTGTAGGGATAACGTTTCTATTAACAATATCTTTCAGGACCCTTTCCTGAAAGGAAAGATATTGTTAATAGAAACGTTATCCCTACAGACAAAAATCAGAGGATACAACTGACGATTTACTATAAAACCAGAAAAACGGCCAGCCTACTCATGAGAAACTCTCCAGACACAAAACAGAACGCTTTAAAGAGACTAACGTCGTCTATGCCTTCAAATGCCCACTTGGGGACTGTAAGCTCCAAAAAACCCAGTATATAGGCAAGACAACAACATCTCTTTCTAGGCGTTTAACGATGCATAAGCAACAGGGCTCCATTAAGGAACATATAATCTCTTCCCATAACCAAACCATCGCCAGAGAAATCCTAGTAAACAACACAGAAATCATCGATAGATACAGCGATAGCAGGCGGCTTGACGTTTGCGAGGCACTACACATCAAGAAGTCAACACCAGCAATCAACAGCCAATTATTGCACAACTATATTCTACCCACCTCAAGACTCCGCTCCAATATAGAAGCATCAAGAAATATGGACCAATAGGCTTTCTACAAACACTTCTATTCAATACCCATTGTTTCTGTTCTGTCTTGTGTTGATACTTTTAATACCCTATTAATATCCCCTATTGTTCTGTCTTGTGTTAATGCCACATCACCCTTCCCACCTCACTCAAATGTAGATATAAAATCAGAGAAACGCAAGTTCTAATCAGTTGTGTATTTATGAAGTCTTTGAAAATGTAATAAGTTTTACGAAACGCGCCCGTGTCGCATCAGACTAGAAATAAAAATGAATTTTGGAGAAGTGATTTTTGATTTACCTCCAACAGTGAAGCGTAATGTACGAAAGATTGAGAAAATTCGTGTTAGAATTATTAATCTTACTTTTTCGGTCATATTTCATAATATATGTCTACAGGAAAGACTGCTACCAAAATATACTAATATATATATATATATATATATATATATATATATATATATATATATATATATATATATATATATATATATATATATATATATATATATATATATATATATATATATATATGTCGTACCTATTAGCCAGAATGCACTTCTCAGCCTACTATGCAAGGCCTGATTTGACTAATAAGCCAAGTTTTCATGAATTAATATATTTTCTCTATTTTTTTCCTTATGAAATGATAAAGCTACCCATTTCATTATGTATGAGGTCAATTTTTTTTTATTGGAGTTAAAAATAACGTAGCTATATGACCGAACCTAACCAACCCTACCTAACCTAACCTTACCTATCTTTATAGGTTTGGTTACGTTAGGTAGCCGAAAACGTTAGGTTAGGTTAGGTTAGGTAGGTTAGGTAGTCCAAAAACAATTAATTCATGAAAACTTGGCTTATTTGGCAAATCGGGCCTTGCATAGTAGACATAGAAGTGCGTTCTGGCTATTAGGTACGACATATATATATATATATAAATATATATATATATATATATATATATATATATATATATATATATATATATATATATATATATATATATATATATATATATATATATATATATATATATATATATATATATATATAGACATATGTCGTACCTAGTAGCCAGAACGCACTTCTCAGCCTACTATGCAAGGCCCGATTTGCCTAATAAGCCAAGTTTTCATGAATTAATTGTTTTTCGACTACCTAACCTACCTAACCTAACCAAACCTAACTTTTTCGGCTACCTAACCTAACCTAACCTATAAAGATAGGGTAGGTTAGGTTAGGTAGGGTTGGTTAGGTTCGGTCATATATCTACGGTAATTTTAACTCCAATAAAAAAAAATTAACCTCATACATAATGAAATGGGTAGCTCTATCATTTCATAAGAAAAGAATAAGAGAAAATATATTATTTCAGGAAAACTTAGCTTATTAGGCAAATCGGGCCTTGCATAGCAGGCCGAGTACGACGTTCTGGCTACTAGGTACGACATTATATATATATATATATATATATATATATATATATATATATATATATATATATATATATATATATATATATATATATATACATATATATATATATATATATATATATATATATATATATATATATATATATATATATATATTATATATATATATATATATATACTTTTAACTCCAATAAAAAAAAATTAACCTCATACATAATGAAATGGGTAGCTTTATCATTTCATAAGAAAAGAATAAGAGAAAATATATTATTTCAGGAAAACTTAGCTTATTAGGCAAATCGGGCCTTGCATAGCAGGCCGAGTACGACGTTCTGGCTACTAGGTACGACATTATATATATATATATATATATATATATATATATGTCGTACCTAGTAGCCAGAACTCACTTCTCAGCCTACTATTCAAGGCCCGATTTGCCTAATAAGCCAAGTTTTCCTGAATTAATATATTTACTATAATTTTTTTGTTATGAAAAAATTATAGTAAATATATTAATTCAGGAAAACTTGGCTTATAAAAGCTACCCTTTTCTCTATGTATGAG
The DNA here is from genome assembly GCF_040958095.1 of Procambarus clarkii. Lineage (NCBI taxonomy): Eukaryota > Metazoa > Arthropoda > Malacostraca > Decapoda > Cambaridae > Procambarus > Procambarus clarkii. The sequence goes on along the minus strand of NC_091232.1, from coordinate 23,267,021 downwards.
GTCAATTTTTTTTATTGGAGTTAAAATTAACGTAGATATATGACCGAACCTAACCAACCCTACCTAACCTAACCTAACCTATATTTATAGGTAAGGTTAGGTTAGGTAGCCAAAAAAAGCTATGTTAGGTTAGGTTAGGTAGGTTAGGTAGACGAAAAAACATTAATTCATGAAAACTTGGCTTATTAGGCAAATCGGGCCTTGAATAGTAGGCTGAGAAGTGCATTCTGGCTATTAGGTACGACATATATATATATATATATATATATATATATATATATATATATATATATATATATATATATATATATATATATATATATATATATATATATATATATATATATATATATATATATATATATGTCGTACCTAATAGCCAGAATGCACTTCTCAGCCTACTATTCAAGGCCCGATTTGCCTAATAAGCCAAGTTTTCATGAATTAATGTTTTTTCGTCTACCTAACCTACCTAACCTAATATATATATATGTCGTACCTAGTAGCCAGAACGTCGTACTCGGCCTGCTATGCAAGGCCCGATTTGCCTAATAAGCTAAGTTTTCCTGAAATAATATATTTTCTCTTATTCTTTTCTTATGAAATGATAAAGCTACCCATTTCATTATGTATGAGGTCAATTTTTTTTAATGGAGTTAAAATTAACGTAGATATATGACCGAACCTAACCAACCCTACCTAACCTAACCTAACCTATCTTTATAGGTTAGGTTCGGTTAGGTAGCAGAAAATGTTAGGTTAGGTTAGGTTAGGTAGGTTAGGTAGTCGAAAAAACATTAATTAATGAAAACTTGGCTTATTAGGCAAATCGGGCCTTGCATAGTAGGCTGAGAAGTGCGTTCTGGCTACTAGGTACGACATACATATATATATATATATCTATTATATATATATATATATATATATATATATATATATATATATGTATATATATATATATATATATATATATATATATATATATATATATATATATATATATATATATGTCGTACCTAATAGCCAGAACGCACTTCTCAGCCTACTATGCAAGGCCCGATTTGCCTAATAAGCCAAGTTTTCATGAATTAATTGTTTTTCGACTACCTAACGTACCTAACCTAACTTTTTCGGCTACCTAACCAAACCTAACCTATAAAGATAGGTTAGGTTAGGTTAGGTAGGGTTGGTTAGGTTCGGTCATATATCTACGTTAATTTTAACTCCAATAAAAAAAAAATGACCTCATACATAATGAAATGGGTAGCTTTATCATTTCATAAGAAAAAAATTAGAAAAAATATATTAATTCAGGAAAACTTGGCTTATTAGGCAAATCGGGCCTTGAATAGTAGGCCAAAAAGTGAGTTCTGGCTACTAGGTACGACATATATATATATATATATATATATATATATATATATATATATATATATATATATATATATATATATATATATATATATATATATGCATAATTTTGGCATTGAAGAGTTTGGTGTTTGTATTTGAATTTTCAATAAGTTACACTATATATATATATATATATATATATATATATATATATATATATATATATATATATATATATATATATATATATATATATATATATATATATATATATATATATATATATATATATATATATATATATATATATATATATATATATGTGTATATGTCGTACCTAGTAGCCAGAACGCACTTCTCAGCCTACTATGCAAGGCCCGGTTTTCCTAATAAGCCAAGTTTTCATGAATTAATTGTTTTTCGACAACCTAACCTACCTAACCTAACCTAACCTAACTTTTTCGGCTACCTAACCTAACCTAACCTATAAAGATAGGTTAGGTTAGGTTAGGTAGGGTTGGTTAGGTTCGGTCATATATCTACGTTAATTTTAACTCCAATAGAAAAAAATTTACCTCATACATAATGAAATGGTTAGCTTTATCATTTCATAAGAAAAAAATTAGAGAAAATATATTAATTCGTGAAAACTTGGCTTATTAGGCAAATCGGACCTTGCATAGTAGGCTGAGAAGTGCGTTCTGGCTACTAGGTACGACATATATATATATATATATATATATATATATATATATATATATATATATATATATATATATATATATATATATATATATATATATATATATATATAACATGCATTGATGTATATTCATTATAAAATATTTCAGATTTTAGATTTCAGATTTCTTTCTGAAATTTCAGATTTCTATTTGATTAAGTTGATTTTCAATATTCATCATATAACTAAATGACTATGATTGTCAATTTTACAGTCTGAGAGACGAGTGCATGTGAGTCTAAATGTCGGTGAAAAGTTCAGCTTCATGGCTAACTCGACGGAGTACCCGAAGGATCAGGAGAGGAAGCTAACTATATTTGAACGAGGACATGATTTCCTAATTACATCTCTACATGAACAAAAGCTAAAAATCGTGGTAAGATTATACAGTGAATTTTCAGTATGACTATGTTATTAAGCACTAAATTATTGAAAGTATCAGATCTATAACATTTCTAAAGCATTAAATTAGTCTCTTAAGATTAGTCTCTAAATAATGAGTTTATACCTCTACTAAGCATTTTGGGCTAAAACCAGAAATGTTGATTTTAAAGCAAAAATATATACTAAAATATATTTTTTTATATTTATTTACATCTTACATACATTTTGGGAGTTAATTCTGGTGGTGATAATTCTCTGGCTGATCATCACGATTGACCTGAAGACCAGCCAGACCGTCCAATTTCACATACGGAACACCAAACAGAATATTGCTGATCACATTGTGGTCACTCTACAGTTAAAAGTCAGCCCAGTTGATTCCTTCCTTCTCAGCAGTGGCACGTAAGTCTTCGTACTGAGGCCAACCGTAGCCTCTTCAGTGAAAAACAACCACCAGGTAGGGCAGCCAGCAATCTTCCAGTATAAACTCAGGCTAGCAAATGTACCAATGGAAAGACCCCAAATTTTTTTTAATCTATTTATGGTTGCCACCGAACTCTCAGGGTTAAGAATCCGCTGAAGCTTGCTGGCAGCCTTGAAAACACACAAATGTCGTAAATTTTCTGAGAGTTTGTTACAGAAAATTTATGTGATCTGTATGAAGGACAAGGCCGCAAAGATATGGGGCCTATGAAAAGGGTCAGCTTGTGTTTGAGGTGGAAATTCACAGCAAACAGTGTGTCGAGGTGTCCCTTAATTTGTGTGGTCGAGACAGCGCTATGAGTGGGAAAGTTCCTACTATTGAAAAGGATGATGTATGGTGAAGTATTGTGAAACATGAACTAGGTAGAGCAGCAGGTTAGAATCTTAAACACAAATTTAGGATGGGTCCTGCTGAGACTCTGACTACCAGTGAACCCTTCCTTGGGGACATTTGTAGGAATATCCACCTAAGATACAGTAAGGCGAGACGTATGGACAAATCATCTTTCACCAATAGCTTTTGTTCAACTAGCAATGATTAGGAACCTGGGTGTTAGTCGACTGTTGTGGGTGGCATCCTGGGGAATGGACAAATGTTGCATATATCCGATGTATACTCAAATTTCCCAAACACGCCACAAGACACAGCACGAGGTAATAGCTGGTAGGCTAAACATGAAACATGCCGCAAGGCAAAGAAATTTTGAATTTTACACGTGATGCTGCTGACTAATGATAGACCACTAATGTTGGGAATTAAGGATACTGATCATATTTGCATATTTCTGAAATGGTCTTTCATGTGAGAGTGCCTTACATGTGGTCTATTGTTGAGGACAAAAGGCAACATTGGTGAACTAGTTGACGGGCACTACTGTAGTTCGGTGTTGATCTGAATTACTTACAGATCTGTTGAGGCTGTTGATGTTTGATGTTGTTCCTTCGTGTTCAAAAAGACCGAAATAACTTGCTTATGTTGATCTCGGATTACTTATTATGGGTGTGTAGGTTGAGAAGTAGGAATGGTATATTGCTGATTCTGCAGTTTTCAGGGAAAGAATATAGTACAATTCCTTGTGCTTACGGTTGGTGCTCAGGGAGAGTTTAACAATCATTTTACGGATAGTTTTTTAAGTTTTAGCAGTTGTTTGTTTATTTTCTTGTCTGATTTGCCTGAGGCTTGAAGTTTGAGTCTCTTTCCGTAGGTGTTTTTTCTTCCGGTTTTAGGTCTGTTGCATTAGTAATAATTTTCAGTTGCTGAAGTTATCATTTTTTTCGTCAGTGTTGTGATTGGATGTTTTGGTCAGTCTGTGATCTTTAGGGTGAGTCTCTGTGCTTTGCGGGACCTTTATTTTTATGTCTTGTTTAAACCTTTCTGTCTGTTTTATTCTTAGCCTGTGATTTGTGCTATTTTTTAATTGGAGGGTCTTGTGGTTTCCATTCTGTTTGTTTTTATACAGTTTGTACTTACAACATAAGTTGCAATTACAACGTAAGTCACACTTACAATGTAAATTGCACTTACTGTGTAAAACAAAACACGTATATTTTGTAATTATATTGTGAAATATTTTTGGTGCTAGTATTCAGGATGGTTCAATGTTGTGTGAGATCTGTGGAAGTGGTTAATATTTGGTGGTTTCCTTTATTAATTTTGTATGTGCCTCCTGTATTTGTATAAATCACCCCCCTAAAAATAGTGTGAAGTTGTGTGTTTATTTCATTCTTGTATATACCTACTGTACTTTTTGAATACTTGGTACGTACTGAATATTTGCTACGTTTTGTTATTTCTATAGTTGTTATTTTGTATTTAATTAATAACATTATAATTGAGAAAATCCGTAAGAGTCGTGATGAGGATTCAAACCTATGCACTGGGTGTTCCCAGGTACACAGTCTAGACAACATTATTTTTACTTTCAGGAGTTACTACTAATACTCTGGAATATTTCGTAATTCCAACATGTTCCGTTTGCCCTCTTATTCTTGAGTTGAGTGTCACGGTTGTATATGCTTGGTTGTGTTATCAAATATGTGTTTTATTGGTCCATTAATTTCAGTGTATCTGTAATTTGTTTCTGATATGTTTGAATTGTCCTGTACTGCACTATTTTGGTTTTACTTCAATGTGGTTGTGATGTGTAAGCAGTTATGTTGTGCATATTCATTTTGATTGAATTTTTAGAAGGTTTGTTACTGACTGTGCTTATGGTTTCTTTGTGCTTTGTTATATATCTGTAAATTTTGTGTGGCTCTCACAATGTTTGTTATGAGTTGGTTGTGAGGAGATGGTTCACCAACTCACTTACAATAGTGCTCTTATGCCTGTGGGAGCCAGTACACTTGTTAAGTGCACTTGTTAAGTGGGCGGACTTAAGTTTGGTAACCAGCAACCGAAACATCTAGTGTTTGGGCTCATGTGAGAGCCCCAATCATCAGCAGTCCATAAATGTTACCCTGGCCGGGGTGGCATGTCTGTGGACAGTGCTAGAGCTGATAGCATCATCTATTGTATGGCTTGGAGCGAGACTCAAGTTTGCGCAGGAACCGCTAGGCCTGGGATGGCGTGGGTGAGCTGTGGGCCTCCCACGCTAGCCACTTGAGTCGTCGTCATGGAAACAGCCGCAATCTTAGTAAACATCTTGAGCCAACATGTTGGTCGGCCATCTTTGAGTCGCCCTAGGGGCTATGCTACCCAGTTGCTGATTGGTTAAGAGGGGTAGGCCGCTGTATGCCTTCCTCTCATTGGCTATTTCGAGGAGGACGTGGGAAATCGCTGGCGTTTCTCTCTCCAGCATCATTCTGCTCCAGTCATCATCATACCTGGACGTCTCTCTCTTGCCCATTCGGCCAAATTGGACAAGACGACGTCGTGGTGACTGTCTCCTTAGCTCTTCCACTACCAACACCACCAGCTGCACAGTCAGAATCCAGCTGGAGTCATCGTCGAGGGGTAGAAATTTAGAGTGAAAAAAGTTCTGGGATAGTTCTGGGTGCATACGAGCAGTAACAGACTCGTAGATCCCATACCAGTGATTAAAGACCTATGCAGTTAGTGCTCTGTAGCAGTCGATGGGAACGGGGAAATTCATGCCAAGTGTTCAGGGGCAGTTTTCTCATAGAAATTCGTGGAAAAATCTCGAGTCAGTGTTTTGGGGCCAAAAGTGTTGACTACTCTTGCTCGGGAAAGGTGGGGAGGTCTCCGCTTAAGCCTACCACCCGCCACCTAGCGTCCCACTACCTATAGCCATCTCCACCACTGTGAGCCAGTCACCCGTAGCTAGGTGCCTGATGTATGGGAATTGTGTGTAAGCCGGCAGTATGAATGAATAAGTACCTGTGTGTGTATTTCTGGTGATCAGTTAGTCTCTAAAGCTTGAATTCGAAGTCAGGTGTTCCGTCACATTGTCACACAGCACCTGCAGAGGTGAAGTGAAGTGTGGACGAGGAGATAATCACCCTTTGTAGTCATGTTGTCAGTCCAGAGTGACTTATGTCTTGTGTACACAGACGTACAGTGTGTGTGTGAGTGTAGGTACACATGGGAACAGAGTATACCTAATAATTATATTATTCCATTGTGGTAATTAAATCATTTTGATTGTCCGTGGGACAGAGTGATATTATCCCATGTGTAGTCTTGCAGGTGTTGTTGGAAATTTCCAACACTAATACAATACTATTGTATTATAATAAATTAGTATTAAAATATACTAATTACTGTAGCTACTAAAACTTACTAACAGAAATGTTCACATGAATTAACTATTATATCTGCATATGGATACTGGAATTCTTACGAAACCAAGCACCAGTATTGCGTCAGATTACGCCTAGTTAAACACATTTATATCCAGTGTGTTAGAGAATTGAATGTGATTCTCTAAAATCATCAGTATTCCGTGTGATAGTTATTTATGGATAACATAACTCCCAAATAACTCTAAATCGAGAGTTTTTAGTTACAATTGTTATCAAGTAATAATTTTACCGTCACGCGTGAATGCCAAGGAGAAACTTAAAATCTTCTCCATTTCTTGTTTACTACCATAAAACGAGAAAGTAATAATATTTAAATCCCCAGAATTACAACCTAGTCTTTATTAAAGTCTTTCAGCCACAATTACGTGAAATAATATTATTCGTGATAAATAATTTCTGTGGCGAATGCGGGACGCGGTTGGGGAAGAAGCCATTGTGTATCGAGACGCCATTGTGTGTGGCGTGGAGGTCTCGTGTTGCAGAATTGAGCAACAAGGTCGTGGCGTCAGAGTCTGAGACACGTGACGTTGAGATTATCAGCAAGAATTACACTGGTACTCAACACAGAATGAGTTATTATTGTTCTACGTGATCTGCAGTGACCGGCCAACTAATAACGCGTCGATATTCAAGCCAAGCTATCAACCACGAGTACGACATTGTGGAAGTTTGAGCTTGAGACGCGATACCGGCAAGCTTCAACATAATTTGTACCCTTAGATAAGTATATAGTTCCCTTTTGATGCATCATTAGAGATTGTATATGTCGGGGCAGCTTGTCGTTATATCGAGCGACCATAACAAATCCAACATTAGTACCACATCAAATTTATTTTCCATTTCATGAATATAGAGATTTAAGTAGCCTAGTTCAATGCTATGTAATATCCCTTAAATTACAGCTCGCATGCGAGGAGTCAACGAGCTGTTACCTAACTTCGTGTTATTCACCTCTTAAGTGTTTCTACGAGGAATTCCAGAGATCACGAGGATGAGGCGTGAATGATGTCCTAGAAATCGTCTTAAAGCTAAGACTTTTTTGTACTTATTTATTTACTCTAAACTTGATTATTTATACATCATTGTATCTAATCGGATGCTCGTCATGTGCACTGGAGATAATCTGTGTTTATTTGAATGATTAATTCCTGATGCTAATAATCCTTATAATTTCTGGTGATAATCTTCTATAGATTCTTTAATTTGGTCATAAGATTAGTTATTACCCAATGAACTGGTGCACGAATCACACTAGTTCCTAGACGTATATGAAGTTCTAGCAATAACCCCCCAATGTAGGTGTTTGAGGCTTTGATTTAAGTTAATTAACTATACAGCCCATTAATTTATTTAAGTGATTATGCTTCCTAATATTTAGCCATAGACACTGGTTCTTCCTTGTGTTTCTAATGATCACTTTTTATTAGTTTCCCTCTTTTCTTAAAAGTGGGTGGTCCTTCGTAATTGTTTTCATTAATTTAATAAATTGAGTCAAGCCCCAGATATTCCACAGGTGTGGAATTCCAACACTGAGCACTCAGGTTAGTGTGTAACGTCAGTGATTCCTGGCAATGATTATTGTGGAGTGTGGAAATTTCTTGTATTGTTCCTAGGGCCGTGACAAGTGTGGTTTACATATATATGTGTGGTAGTTGCAGTATTAACGTAATTTTCGTAGAATTTGGTGAGTGACGAGGCTGTCGCGAGAGACCGCCGTCGCTCTGTTGAGTAACGTAATTCTTGGTAGTGTTTATCGGCCTGCGGGATCGATAAATCACTTACCCTTGTGATTTAAGGAGTGCGAGACCTCCTTAGTGTTCCCAGTAACGTTTGATAGCTGTAGGCTACATGTGTCAGCAGTAATTATATATATATATATATATATATATATATATATATATATATATATATATATATATATATATATATATATATATATATAAAGTTTGTGAGGGTACCACCTGTGGTGCCAATGTGGGGACCTATAGCCTCGGAGAAGAAAATAAAAAGTATTCAGAGGAGACCTTGTGGTTTCTCACAGAACACTAATATTATCTTCTCCTACCACCCCCATTCTTTTGTATGTACACATATATATTTACTTTATTTGAACTTTGTTACAAAAAAGGAGTTACATATGGGTTACAAAGATGGTTATCATAGGTTGTCGAGTTCCTCCAGCTCCTCAGATGGCGGGCAGGAACCCTGGATGCAGTGCGCATTTCCCCTCTGTATCACCACACTGAGGCGCTGGAAAAGAAAGCCAGCAGCTCATGGGTCCCTTGTTGTTTCAATGAGCCTAGAACCCTGTTCCTTCAAAAAACTGGTAGCACTTTTACCCCAGGCGCCGAGTGTCTCAGACGCAATGGGGACAAAATTGTAGTGGTGATCCAGTTCTTTATACTTACGGGATTTGGCTGCTTCCCTGTGGGTGGCAGCGCCACCTGGTTGTGCAACACTGAGTGTTACGGCCCTCTGGGGTCGCAACTGGGTTCTTTCTCTGATGTTAGTAGAATTTGGGTATCCGGCCCCAAGTTAGTAGTGGCTTTCAAGGGGTGTGCTACGTAACGCAAGTAAATTAAAGGGGAAGGGATAAAACTGCACTTAAACTTAAATATATATTCACCACCACCAATAAATATATAAACAGTCACACGCTGTTACTATTACTACACTTATTTATAATCCCTTGTCTTCCTCCGAAGACTCAGTACGTTTCACGGTGCTCAACGATGCTTAGCCCTTGGTCCTCTTGTCGTGGCCTCTCGATTAATCCTTGGATTCTCGTAACGAGTCTACCCTGGCCACAGGCCAGCCAAATCACCGTCCCACTGGGTGCACCGTCGTGGAGGCCGTCAACCACAAATCCAGCCTGTAGCTGGCAGGTTCCAATCAGCAACGCTGCGTAGGCCACTCCACGACCGATACTAGGGTTGCGAGCCCTAGGCAGGAGCCTCGTGTGATTCCACAGATCACTCTCCTCACCACAACACCCCAGTGGTTAGTCTTCTTCACTAGTCAGCCCCGGGTACGACAATCCCTGGTTCTGCCACCTCACAGGCAGGCTAACACAACAGTGTTCATCCGGGGGGTGACTCACAGCTTCTACAGCAAATGCGTGGAGGTTCTACGGCTGCCTTGGGTAGACTGATCCAACGTCCATTACAGTAGTCCCAGGTCGACTCTGTAATCAGACACGTCATCAGTACTAGTTACACTCTAGGGCACCTCACTTACAGGCTTAGACACAAACGCCCACCTATCCACTCCATAGATGGCGTTGCTGTCTAAGCGCCACCTCACCAGAGGTCAGCAGCGGCTAAGTCACGAGCTGATTAGGACAGGAAACTAGCCCTTGTGGCCAGTATATCTCGTCCTCACTAGATGGCGTCGTGCATTTGGAGGGGGCTTCGGGAGCTGACCCACAGGTGGCGCGGTCGTCACTGCTCCGTGCTCGGACGCCGGGCTCGGGTCCGTAACACTGAGGTTAACGTAGGTGTTAGCCAGGGTTGATACGCATGTGTAGTCCCATACCAACTGCTAGCCATTCTTCCAGGGGTTCACTGTGATACCATCCGGGCGACCAATAAGAGCATCAGAGTTACGGGGCGTTAGGTAACGGGGCTCTCTTTCAGCTGGGCATCCAGCTGTGGTGAGGCTCCTCTTGATGATGTCGTTAACTTCACTGTGCCTCGAGTGCCATCCCCCTGTGCTTTGGCAGAGTAGGCTATGGTGGCCGTACCTGTCAGCCACCACCTCACCGCAAATACACCTATATCTGGTGTGGATTGGGGCAGCAATTCGGAGGGCGTGTGGTGTGAGACGCATGCCAGTTGCCGACATTGGGGTTGCTAACAGGAAATCCCCTGCATGCGGTGCTGGTACTGCTGTGAGGCGAGCAATGTCGTGTTGTGTTGTTGCAGCACCCAGGCACTCTGCAGCAACTTGGTCTACAATGGGGCCATCCCAGCTGGATTGCTTTTGGGCTTTTGGGGATGGTGGTTGAGGTGATTGGCCTGCACGAGAGGCCCACTCTGTGGCACAGCGTGTAAAATTGGGATCATGTACACCTGCCAGCTGATGTAAGTGGGCAGGTAGAATTTCCTTCACAAGGTCGTCGGATGCTGATAAGGAGGACAGGAAGGCTGGAACAGCGATTTGCGTTGCTGTTCGAACTCCGAGGCCCCCAAGTCTTACGGGAAGAGAGGCTTGTTTCCACTGTAGGTTATCGAGAGAGAGAGGTTAAGGGCTTTTTCTAGCACTGATTTCAGTAACCGGTCATACTCACTTAGTTTATATATATATATATATATATATATATATATATATATATATTATATTATATATATATATATATATATATATATATATATATATATATATATATATATATATATATATATATATATATATATGCGAACAAGCCTGAATGGTCCCCAGGACTATATGCGACTGAAAACTCACACCCCAGAAGTGACTCGAACCCATACTCCCAGGAGCAACGCAACTGGTAACTACAGGGCGCCTTAATCCGCTTGACCATCACAGCCGGACAAAAGGAAGTGATAGCCAAGGCAATTTGAACCACTTTGCCGGCGGGGAAGTGGTTCAAATAGCCTTGGCTATCACTTCCTTTTGTCCGGCCGCGATGGTCAAGCGGATTAAGGCGCCCTGTAGTTACCAGTTGCGTTGCTCCTGGGAGTATGGGTTCGAGTCACTTCTGGGGTGTGAGTTTTCCGTCATATATATATATGTATACTCACACCCCAGAAGTGACTCGAACCCATACTCCCAGGAGCAACGCAACTGGTATGTACAAGACGCCTTAATCCACTTGACCATCACGACCGGACAAAATGAGGTGATAGCCGAGGCTATTTGAACCACCCCACCGCCGGCACTCGGATAGTAATCTTGGGCATAGCATTTTACCAAATCACCTCATTCTTTGGGGCACACGTGAGGAACACAAATGCGAACAAGCCTGAATGGTCCCCAGGACAATATGCAACTGAAAACTCACACCCCAGAAGTGACTCGAACCCATACTCCCAGGAGCAACGCAACTGGTATGTACAAGACGCCTTAATCCACTTGACCATCACGACCGGACAAAGTGAGGTGATAGCCGAGGCTATTTGAACCACCCCACCGCCGGCACTCGGATAGTAATCTTGGGCATAGCATTTTACCAAATCACATCATTCTTTGGGGCACACGTGTGCCCCAAAGAATGAGGTGATTTGGTAAAATGCTATGCCCAAGATTACTATCCGAGTGCCGGCGGTGGGGTGGTTCAAATAGCCTCGGCTATCACCTCATTTTGTCCGGTCGTGATGGTCAAGTGGATTAAGGCGTCTTGTACATACCAGTTGCGTTGCTCCTGGGAGTATGGGTTCGAGTCACTTCTGGGGTTTGAGTTTTCAGTTGCATATTGTCCTGGGGACCATTCAGGCTTGTTCGCATTTGTGTTCCTCACGTGTGCCCCAAAGAATGAGGTGATTTGGTAAAATGCTATGCCCAAGATTACTATCCGAGTGCCGGCGGTGGGGTGGTTCAAATAGCCTCGGCTATCACCTCATTTTGTCCGGTCGTGATGGTCAAGTGGATTAAGTCGTCTTGTACATACCAGTTGCGTTGCTCCTGGAAGTATGGGTTCGAGTCACTTCTGGGGTGTGAGTTTTCAGTTGCATATTGTCCTGGGGACCATTCAGGCTTGTTCGCATATATATGTGTATATATATATATATATATATATATATATATATATATATATATATATATATATATATATATATATATATATATATATATAATCGTAGTATCACGGTGCCCAGTGTTATTGTGTTATTTACTGTGGTGATTGCAATGTGTGGACCTATGTTCTAGCTGGTAATTAGAGTACTGTGGTTATTTGCAACAGTAAGTGTTGTGCAGTATTCTAATACTTGGAAATTAGAGTACTTGCCGTGTGTGTTATTGCAAAGGGGTTGTTATTTGATAGTGATTGTTGCTAGTGTTGAGCAATCACCGTATGTGATTGCAGCTCGGTAGTCATTGTGGGGCAGTGTTCTAGAGGGTTCATGTCCTGTATGTTATTTTACTAGGTTCTGCAGTATTGTCATTGCAACCGGATTGTAACCTAAATCACTGTGATTTGTTAGTGTGATTTGTCATTGTCGTGGGGGAACTCGGCTGTAGACGAGTACTTGGGTTTTATATTCTCCTGTTATCTGGTAGGACATCGAAGTCCAGTATTCAGTGAGGTGATTACGAGGCAATTAATATAACGTAACCAAGGGAACGCCCATTGCTTTAAGAGAATTTGTTCTTTGACAATTTGAGTAACGTAGAATACGTTTGGGTTAATATACTTTCCTGCAAACAGCTACGGTAGTCTCAAGAGCCTAACCATCAGTCAGATAAGAATTAGAGTATTGTCTGTCGTAATTAACGGTCAGTGGGCCGGGTAATTGACGTGTTTCAGGAAGTCAAAGTAATTAACCTCGATCCTTGTTTGATCGACTCACACGAAGGCTCCATTGTTCCATTAACGTAACGTCGTTATTTATCTGCCCGGAAGTACCGGCACTTGATTGACTCGTGGGAGGAGTAACGTCATTTTAGAATAACGTAAACGTGGTGCTTAATTACTGTTATTAACCACCTGAATTGGTCTGAGTATGGAAGGCTTAGACGGAATTCATACCTTAATGTAAATTACTGACCCAGTGTGAAAGGTTGCGTATTTAACCGTTAAATTATTGATCTTTAAGATAGTAATTAATTACTCTAAAGGTAATCACGAGTGATTACCGTTCTCTTAGCACGTTGGACATTGTAAATCAGAGTTTACCATCGCTGAGTGATTAGTAACTGATTAACGTAAATTAACGTAACTAGTAAAGAGATTAATCAGCTGTCTGGTAGTACAGGGATTAATGTTATTTTCCCACTGAATGCTCGACAAGTAGAGTGTTTTGTAATTTCCGCGTTACTAGTGACAGTTGTAAGAGTTATTAAATTAAAGTAAATGTTATTTTGTTATTAACGTAAATGCTATTGTGTTATTAACGTAAATCAATTGTTATTGTTGGTCGTCCGTGGGACGGAGTGTTAACGTAAGGATTAATTTGAGTAAGGGTGCTGGAGTTGCCAGTGAACCCATTAGTCATTGTTGTCATTGAAAGACTACTGATTTGATTGCATTGCAACCACCATTGCAGGTGTAGACTGCACTGAGGCGTAGAACAGTAGGAGGTTACTGGAGATGTGTTTCAGAACCCACTGTGTCATTTGTTGTAATTGTGATTATAGATCTGTTAGTTCTTGTTTCTTGTTGATTCCTCTGTGTTCACGCTTATGTTCGAGTTTGTTCATTGTGCAGTCCGAGGGGCTGGTGCCTAGCTGTCACTGATAGTGTCACAGGAAGAATTTCGAGTAACGTCATTGATATTTCTTTTTGTTTTGTTGTAGTAGTTAATACTTTATTGAATAAACTAAGTTGTTATGGTTAACACTGTCTTTTCGTTACACCCCCACACATTATTATTGTTATGCAAATGTTCTTCACACTCGACTAATCAAATTGAGACTGATTCTGAGTTTTGGATCAAATATACGGCACCACACAACAGTAAATTATTGTTGTGAGAGCCCTTGACCAACTCGCTAGATTCGCTTCGGCGAATAGCGATGGTCGACGGCCTAGTGGAGGGGATTTCAATTTTCATTGGGGTCTCGGCGTTTGCTCGCGCCTAGTCAATTGTTCATACATGGTCACAAAGTGAGGAATGAGCTGCTTACTACACTTGTGTGTTAGCTAAGCAAGTCCTTCCTCAGGCGACCTAATTGAATATCACGACAGGAAAAAAGTTAAAGAATAAAAAAAATTCTTAGAAATTTTCCGAGCTCAATTCCTTATACCAATTTCATTTATTCCACTTACATAAACTCTCACATTGGTGACTGGGATTCCCAGAATGTGAAATTCCTAGTGTATGTCATTTAAGCACTGTGGAGAAATCTACCGGGTTATTAATTAAAGAAATTGTATTTAATTGTATTTATTACTTACGGGTGGACTGTATTTTATAATTTATTTTGACCAGTAAAATTCCCTTCACACATTTTTTTGGGAGGGGTGTCATATTTTAATCTTACCGTAATTAAATAGTAGATTTAATTGCTAATGTGTTATATTACTCTACTACGTGTTTGTTAAAAATGATATAGCCACAGATGTTGTGTAGTGTGATAGCTGGTCATCACACATCAGGTTTCCCAGACACGTATACTCCGGGTATTTATTGTGTCTCGGGGTGGGGGGGGGTGGGGGGGTCTTGGCGTGCCCGAGCTCAACTCATGTTTCATGCGTCACAATTAACATGCTAACAATTTACACCACAAGAACTGGCAATAACATGTAAAGTACAGGTGTTACATATGAAATTTGAGTGATTAACAGTGTATCAATGTTTACCCTTGTGAGTGGTGTTTCACTGTGCCATAACGATTACTCTTAGACACGGAAATAATTGGCTAATAACTCTGAGATAATAAACAAACCGAACTGTGGCATTTCCCTCCTGCGTCGAGTCTTGGCAACAAATTGTGACTATATTCCTTTGTTGTATGTCACGCTGCTTTGTAAAACTTGCAGGAGGAAATTTGTGTTGTGGGCTCAGGTTTCACCACAACAGCACTTAATGGCTGTGCCTTTGTTTACAATGGCTGCCCTCTGCTCTGGAAACGTCCAGAAAAAGTTAATGATTATTTTGAGAAAATGGAGGTATTTAGTATATTTGACAACTAATTATTATTGAATATATGAATAATAGCAATAATTTGTTTATTGTGTTACAAGTTTGATAACTGGAAGATGTTAAGTGTAACATTAGTTAGATAAATTTTGTGACAAAAGTTGAAAGTAGCGGCCGATCTCTATAACCTTTTTATGACTAATTTATTTATTAGCTACTTGAAGCAATGCAAATAAACGGCTTTTTAGGGCCGTTTCAGTATAGTTTTACATTTGATGTGGAAATTTCCCACATAATTCAGGGAAGGATAAACAAGGGTCGGAGTCCAATGTTTCGGACTTGCAAACACTTCATTGCTCCTCTTCAGAATTATGGTAATGTTGTTTAAGTTTTATATTGCACTGTTGTGCGGCAGTTCGTACAGGACGGATGTCCCATATTGGAGCTGCAGGGGTCGGAAGTCTTTGGGCGACTTCATTTCCTGCTAGTTCCAAAGGAATTAGTTTCTCTAGTGGCTTGAGACTAGTTATGCCACTGCACTTTACCTTCTCTATTCTCAAGATATATTTTATTCATCGTCACTAACCACCAGAACAACATTGCCAAGTTGTAATTGAATTTTATTGTTGGGTTTGTTAGCCCCATAGTGATACTCTCTCAGAGCAGTTAGGTACTCTTGGGTCCAAGTCTCATTCCACTGACTAATTACTCTGGACAGATGTTTATATGTTTGACAGATATTTGAACCAAGTTGCTCTCTGACATATGAATGATCTTCGGGTCGGCAGCGAGGGACGCTAGTGGCCCTCCATCCATCAGATGAGATGGGCTCAGGGGCTCATGTTGTGACTTAATGTTATAGAGGTAGGTCAGTGGTCGGTTATTGGCCGAGACTTAATTTCCGTGACAATGGTTTGGAGCTACTGGATATTGACTTTTAGGCGGTAAAGGGTTTTCTAAAACAACGTTTGACTGTTCCCACCATTCGCTCGTAGAATTCTCTATGCCACGGGGCTCTGGGGGGGATGTAAATTTTCAGTGGCACTGCCATTGGTTCAGGGCAGTACATACAACTAGGTAGTTTCAGACCTTCCTCAGATATCCTTCCCTGCCTCCAAGATGGATCCATTGTCTGAGATCATCAACTTCGGTCAGGATCGACGGGTAGAAAGGTCTGTATGAATGCCTCTGCACTCACATCAGGAGTCACTTCTAAGTGTACTTCTCTTGTAGTTGCACAGGTGAAAATGCAAATACATATCTTTACTGGGATTTTGTTCCTCGTGCTTGTTAGATTTATGGCTCCTGTGTAGTGTAGACCAGAGGTATCAAAAGAGTGAAGGTGGACAAATAGTTCCTTAGGGAGTGGTGGTCTTTGATAAGGACACACTCGAACGTCGTACCTCCGGTACACTACACACTACACGGGATTTGAGAATGGACTTTACAGTCTGGCGATCATGAAAGAGCCAGTACTGTTTTCTCAGTGCTGTGAGGGTATCTAGTACCCCACCATGTAGGGTGCAGTGTCTGTGTATATATAATTCGATTAGCCTGCTTACCCAGTGGTTAAGGGGGAAAACCAACGACGTTTAACTTCTAAATCAACATTTGGTCGGCTTAAATCAGCTTACTTGGTCGTTTCCAGAATCCTGTAGGGAGACTGTGGACTGTCCAAGATTAACTGCCATCTCCAGTACCGCTGCCCCCAGACGTTACCTCTGTGGACTCAAAAAACGTCATCAATGACCTTGCCAATACTGGTGAACTAGGAAATACCACTAACCCACTGGGTAGTTGACATTGTGCTCTATAGCACACACTAGGTGGCGCTGGTCTTGATGTGTCACCTCACCAGAGGTCACTCACAACGACCCCTCTGGCCGACCAAGGCAGGAATCTTTAGCCATTTGCAAGTTTTAGATAGCCACCACCAGATGGCATTGTCCATATTATGTACGATCCCCGGGCAGTTCGGGTGCGGACTCGTAGATCGCGCTGGAACTGCCACTCTACCCTCTGAATAGGGTGACGAGTCTGTAACATTGCCTCATTATATGACCATACCACTGTTTTTTCGAAGTGGATGTTATTTAAGGTTTTGGTCAGATATTGAGCCAATCTTACTCCTAGCAGTAGGGCAGCTAACTCTAGTTGTGGCAATGAAAGTTTCTTCAGCGGTGACACCCTGGATTTTGATGTAAACAAATTTTCTCACTCATTTTTTATATTGTAGACAAATGTACCATAAGACCCCTGCTCACTCAATACTGAGGCCAATAACACCCGGGACTTTGGCCCACGATTTTTAAAAAAAATTGGCGTCTGTTTACAAGAGCCTAGATGAAGGTGTGGTGAACTCTGTGTATCCGCGGGCCATTTAAATCTTGCGTAGTACTCCAACACATCATATGACGTGATGCGCAGTTGACTGGAACAACGTCCAACACGTCATATGACGTGATGCGCACGTTAAGGGTTAAACAGCCCGCGGATACACGGGGTTCACCACACCTTCATCAGGGCTCTTGTAAACAGACGCCATTTTTTAAAAAAATCGTGGGCCAATCTCCCGGGTGTTATTGGCCTCAGTATTGAGTGAGCAACCAAGCCTGACGCACGCAGCATGAGCTAACAGCACTGCTGTTCAGCTTGTGACCACAGCATCGCCTAAAAATGCCAAATTATACTTGTTCATGCTATTATGTAGCGATGATATTATTACAGAAGACCCCTGACTGTGATAAAACTGACCAGGGTTCTGATAATAGCAGGATTGTGGTGATATTTAGCGCTGTGCGCCATGGAAGGAGGAGTAATGCTGTGGGAGGGAGGGTGGTGGCGATGTCTTTTGACTGTGTGTGGCCACCTTTTATTGACTGCCCTCACCATACCAGCTTAGTGGTTCGCTATGGTGAACACAAATGTAGATACTTATATATAACGTGCGTATAGAGGGTATAAACAGCAAGAGAAGGTTTGGAGCCGCCATTTTGGTGAGGGCGGTGGCGTCGTCTGCACGACGCCACCTTGCAGACGACGGTGTTGTTTACTGGTTACCACGATGGTCTTTGGGCACCATACCAGTTTATTTGTACAAGTACGATGAATATAACAGGTAGATATTTATATATAATGTGTGTATATAGCGTAATAACACCACACAGTATTGTTGGAGTAGAAATATTAGTGCGTCTGGCCTTGAGGGCGGCCGCCGATCAGCTGACTGTGTGAGCAGCCACATCTCTGTGCCTTTACTCACCACAAAAGCTTAGATGTACAGTTATGGTGAACAAAACATGTAAATACTTATATATAACGTCTGTATATAGTGAATTATAGCAAAAACATTATTGTGGGAGAAGAATGTGGGTGAGTCACATGACTTTAGGGAGGGCGTGAGTGGCTGGCTGGTACACGGCGGTCACTCCTCGTTACTTTTTGACTCATAATAGCTACTTAGTTGTTAGTTATAGTGAACAAAACATGCAGATACTTATATATAACCTGTGCTTATGGTGTAATAACCGACAAAGTACTTGTTCACTGATTGATGAACATAATTGAATCAACAATATGCACACCATATTTTTGAGTACAGCAATGATTCACTCATTTTATTATATAAATATATCAAACTACACACTATTGAATAATATTACAGCAAAAAACTATGAAAAATCAATCAGAGACATTGAAATAATTCGGTAATTATTACTTTGTGTCAACTCCGGCCTGACAGCTGGCGAGCAACAGACCACCTGGGACGGACGCTGAGTCAGCGCCTATAATTTGCCAGACTTCCCCGCCCTATAGCGGGCAATATATGCCACTTACGATTTTTTTATTATTTTTCCCGTGATCAGTGAACACAAATTAACAGGTTAGGAAGAAAATTTTTTTTTTTTTTTTCAAAATGACATGCGCCTGTGGGGATGACAGGATATTAAACCCTGAGCATGTTAAGGGTTAATGATTTATTGTTTGAGGCCCATGATTGTAGTGGCATATTGGCTCCTAACAACTCACGGTTAGCCTCATGGTAAATTTCTACCAATTTGGATTTGCCATTTGTAATTCCCTGGAAATTATCGACATACAAGTTGTCACTGATCTCCGTTTTATAAGGGCTATTTGACATCTTCAAATGTGTGTCTAATGTGGCTTGAAGTAGAAATGGTGAAGAAGCCTCACCGAATAGCACAGAGGCAAACCGGTAGGTTATGTGGGACATTTGGGGCTTGACTCTATTTATTTAAATATTAATGTAATGAAATTCTATTACGAAGGACCACCCGCTTTTATAGTAAAGAGGGAAACTAAGAAAATATGATCATTAGAAAATTCCTAGAGGTACCAGTAACTATGGATAAAAATCTAGAGAATATGATCACTTATATAATTAATGGGCTGTATAATTAACTGAATTAAAGCCTCAAACACCTACATTGGGGGGTTATTACTGGAACTTCATATATGTCCAGGGACTAGTGTGGTTCGTGCACCAGTTCATTATGCAATAATCTAATCCTATGACCAATTATAGAATCATTGTATTTGTCACCAATAAGAACATAGATTATGAACATTAGAAATTAATAATTATAATAAACACATGTTAATCCAGAAAACAGTGCTCCGCATGAATAATACTACAGATAATGTAATTTAAGGAATACGGAAAGGGTCTTAGCTTGAAGACGTTTTCCAAGACATCGATTATGCCTCATCCTCAGAATCTCCAGAACTCATCATGGAACACTGGGAGATGATTAACACGGGAAATGACAGCTCGTGGAATTCTTCACACACGCTGCAAATCAAATTATATTCAGTAGCAACATATTAAGCTGCTAGACATCTATGTTCAAGAAAATTAAATTAGAGAATGGAGACTGATAATAACCTGTGGTTTTTTATAGTCGCTCTGCGTGACGACAAGCTACCCAGCTATAACCCCCTCCAAAATGATGCATCAAATGGGAATAAAGGTACTTAGCTAATAGGGCACTGTGTAAGTTAAAGCTTGCCGAAGTTCGCGTCCTAGGTTCAGGCATCGTAGTAACGAACACGTGGTGTCGAGCCTTGCCTAGATGTTGACGCGCTTCTCTGGCCGGTCACGTTGTGCTACACGGAACAAATTAACAGGTTCCTGGCTGAATGTCAAATTAAATCTCTTGACAATTCAACACGACGTATAAAAGTGACACTTACACCAGCTAAGTTGTTGTCTGCAAAGGTTCTTCACACCTCACAGTGGCGACTTTCGTCTCGCACTCTTGGTGGTGTCTACCCCGGTGGCTTGGGTAATGGCGTCTCTCCCTCCCCGCTCCGCGTCCCGCATTTCCTACACAAATTATTAACTACGAATAATATCATCTCTCGCAGTTGTGATTGAAATGCTCGGATAAGGACGGGTTTATTGTTCAGAGGAGTTAAATATTATTATTCGCCCGTTTTACGATGGTAAACAAGCAATGGAGAGAAATTAAAATCTCTCCAAGGAATTCACGCGTGACGTTAAATTTATTACCAGATAACAGTTATAACTATAAACGCTCTATTTGGCATTAGTTGGGGATCAGTTTATCTGTAAATAATTATCACACAGAACACCGTTGTTTTATAGAGAATCAAACTCAATTCTCAGACACACTGGATATAGTTGTGTTTATTATAATGGAATCTGACGCAATACTGGCGTCTGGTGACGTAAGAATTCTAGCCTTATTGTACAGATGTAATTATTAGTACATGTGAACTCTACGTTTGGTTAATTTTAATTACTACAATGATTAGTAGATTTAGTAATAATTAATAATAATACAACAGTGTTGTATTAGTGTTGGAAATTTCCAACAGGTTATGACATCACTGTCAGGAGCCAATGGGTCCTTAATCCTGAGAAATTTGGTGTAGTTACGATCCTCCTCTTGCAAGCCTACTCTAAGGAAAACTTTACTGATATCCGCAGTATAAGCAAAAATACCAGTGCGGAATCATAATAATACATCATGTAGCCTTTGTGTTAGGCTAGGTCCCGTTTGGAGACATTCATTCAAGGACACGCTGTTTGCCTTCACTTTGGCACTACAGTTGAAAACAATACGTATTGGCGTTGTCAATGAAACTTTCACCACAGCGTGATGGGGTAAATAGTGACCTGTTTTTCGGTCATCATTATCAATAACTTTGATAAATTTACTATTGAGTTGTTGCTGAATTAATTGATGATACATGTTCAATTTATCTGGCTGTTTCTTCAGCCGTATTAATTGAGACTGTAATTGAGAGGCTGCCATGAAATAATTAACTGGAAGTTGCGGATGATTCAACTTCCATGGCAGTCTCCCTCAGTATTGTTTGTCCTTATAGACAGCTGTGTCCAGATATTGCTGGTAAGTCCACATATCATTAGGGCTTGGCTTATCAGGGACAATACCTAAAGTGTCTAAATCCCACAGATGATGTACAGGTGGATCAGACTCATTATCTTCAGATGTTTCTCTGAAATGTAGGGGGTGACTGTTCCAAGCCTAGTCACGCCACTAGTGTATTGTTAGATTGTTGGTTGGTTGACGCTGGTTTTTGTTGGAAAAGTACCGGTCCAGTAAGCAATTTGCCTCCAGCAGATGACAACAAATTCATTCCGTGTTGTCTGGTGCATCCTGTTATAAATTTATAATAATAGTCAGTGCCTATAAGGATACCAACATCTGTGAGGCAGTCAGAATTTATTTTGTGATCTGCTAGCCTCATGCGGTTTCGTTTGAGATATCTCGCAGTGCGAGCTA
This sequence comes from Procambarus clarkii, assembly GCF_040958095.1. Lineage (NCBI taxonomy): Eukaryota > Metazoa > Arthropoda > Malacostraca > Decapoda > Cambaridae > Procambarus > Procambarus clarkii. The sequence goes on along the minus strand of NC_091232.1, from coordinate 23,244,738 downwards.
GTCCTGTGACCTGCAGGTCTGAAGGAAGTTTATCTACTACTACCGCTTGTATTAGACTAGTGGAAGATCCAAGTCTCACTAACACCTTGACTACTTGGTATTCACGAGGTCCACTATTAGTCAAGAACCCAGAAATATTCAGTCTCACACTTTTGGCAGGTTTTATTTTCAACTGCTCGACTAATTGTTGCGTGATGAAGGTTTTCTGTGATCCTTGATCAAAGAGACCTCTAGTGTTAACTCTAGACTTCCTATGAATTAGTTTGAGTTGAGCAGTAGGCAGAGTGGTATTATTGCCTGACTCAGTAGCAAGTACATTTATTTCTTAATGTACCTTGCAATATTGTACTGTGGTAGAATTCATAGAATCCTCCCGAGGTGTCATAGATTGTGTAGAAGTTTTTCTACATAAGGCATAATGATGTACACCTTTGTTGCATCTACTGCATAACCGTAGCTGCACTACACATTTACTGGGATCATGAGAACCCATGCACTTGGTGCTCCTGTGTAATTCTTGTAGCCGTTTAATCCTAGTATTAAAGTTAGGATAAACAGTACATTTGTAGGCGACATGTTCTTGATCATGTTCTTGATCATGATCATGTCGGATAGAACAGACACCTCTCTCTGGCTGAGTTTGTCTTTTTAGTAGACACATCAGTTGTAGCGCCAATGGGAGATACAGAATAAATACCTACACTACCACTCCTTTTTCCAGTGGATGGAGCAGTCCTAGGTTTGGATTTATTGGACTTATTCAAACTCGATTTGTGTTTGACTGAGTTGTCAATGTTAGGTTGTTTAGACTTAGGTTTAATCTTATCATGAGTCTTCAACCTGTTAACCGTTATTCTCAGTCCCTCGAATATTTGCTCGAGAGTGAGAAACTCGGTTTTATAGTGTGAGCAGATTTCTGCTAAGATATTTCAAGGTAATTTCCTCTGTAAAAGTAACTTGATTGACCATTCTGAGGCTGGTACATCAACTTTAGTACCTAAGGCCTTCACTAGAGACTACTTCTAGCCTGAAGCTTTGAAGTGAGTCTGGTCGGCTACTTGGTGCATTCAGATCTAGCAACTGGTAATAAAGGTTAGCTATACTCAACTCCTTGTTGCAATAGTTCAACTTTAGTAGTTTTATAGCTTCCTCATAATTACTCTCAGTGAGAGCTAGGTTATTTATGACCTTTTAAGCCTCCCCTTTGAGAAGACTGATAAGGTATGAGAATTTAGAAATTCTGTCAAGAGAAGATTTCTTATGTATATGAACTTCAAATGAAGTCCAAAATGTGTCCCAATTTTCTTCATCATGCCCTGCAAATGTAGGTAAGTCTAAAGTAGGTAGACGAACCACAGGTAATTGATTACTGGATTGAGACATAGTATTATTTGCATTAGATTTATATTGTTTTACTATATTGGATATTACATCAATTTTATCTTGAGTCTCATCTTCATACTGAGAAATATCTGCTAGAATTTTATCTATTTCATCAGGATCAGTTTCAGTTGCATTCAGTAGGTTGAGACAAGACTGGCTTGTAGATCTAACTTGATCAAATTTGAGATCAGCTACTCTCACTGATGTTTCTAGTTGATAGTAATCAATGGGAGTTGCTTTAGACAAAGTATCAGACTTATTAATTAGTCTGGGTAAATGACCTTTAAGTCCAATATAGGTTCTCCTTAATTGTTCAGGAGTAGCCATGGTGGCTTTAAGTCCAAGTTTCATATGACTTAAATAAGTAATACTAATGAAGCTTGGGTACTTGCTCATTAGTTGACAAGAAATATTGAGTATAGCCTAAATTAATCTGGCTAAATTACACTCTACCTCACTCGAGGTTAAATGTACCTACCTAACAATAAGTAGGTAAGGATTTTGAGCAGTGCTTGAATTTCACCATTAACTTTCTTCCAGCTAGCTCTTTATTATCACCATTAGATGTAATGGTGATCATTCAGCAGCACTCAAAATGCATACACACAAACAATGAGTACACAAATAATTAATACGTATATACTCTAATCAAAGTTACTATAAGTTTGAATCCTACTCTTGATAGGGTCAGCACAAGAATGAATAATGTATGCACTACTGACTAGTCCAAGACTAGTTGTAAGAATTTCTACCTAAGAAACTACGAATTTATTTAGTCTGCATTTGTGCAAAACTCAGCACAATCACAGCCTAAATGCCTACCTAATAAAGATTGGCATAGATTAATTTGTGGTGCAATAATGTGAATATATAGTTGTGCTGTGTTTTTGTTTTTTTTTAGATTTTATAGTTTATGTAAAGGTGCACTTGCACACACAGGTGAAAATACAATTATGTACAATTAATTTGGCTTGCCAGCCACAGCCTTTTATGGTGGTTGATTGTGTTGATCAATTTCTCAACTACATGTGACCTAGACTCACCTGACAGGTGTACACCATCTCTTGGCAGGTTTTGCATGTATGGTCTGGCTGTAAATTGAATGTAAGTTACGAGCTGTTGCTCCTGGTGACCTGAAGATTCTTACCTCAGTGTGAGGTATAGGTCTGAATGTTGTGGGCAATTGGCTGTGTCCCACTAGTGCTACTTTATACATGAGGTATAAGCAGCAAAAAAATTGGTGTGAATTAGGCTAACCTATGTGGTACACTGCCGGTAGCTACAATTAATAAATGGGGTTAGTCTAGACTACTTCACACGGTGATTAGTTATGACTAATTAGTATAGATCCAGTTCGAAGGACCAAAATGTTGGTTTGTCTGGGGCTTGAACTCATATTTTAAATTATTTGATTATTATGTTTAAATAAATCGAAGAACCACCCACTTTTTAGAAAAGAGGGAAAACGAATAATGGTGATCATTAGATTGACACTATAGAACCAGTGCCTATGGATAATAATTAAATCAATAATCACTTGAAATAATGAATAGACTGTATTATTAATTAATTAAAGTCAAAGCCTCAAATATCAACATTGGGGGGTATTTCTAGAAGTTCATATATATCTAGGAACCAGTGTGGTTCGTCACTAGTTCATTGTTGAGTTAGTAACATAGCAAATCTAAACTTAAATAGATTCAAAGATACGATACCTCAAATAATGAATATTAAAGATTATGAATTATTGAGCAACAGTGAGAGTAAACACCATAATTACCAAATCATAAATTCTGCCAATAAATTATTTACTGTAAAGATCCTATATGAATTATATTGAAATCAGTAATAATCTTAGCTAAATTTATATGATAGGTGTCTTAGCTGTAAGACAATTTCTGTAACTCCATTTCGTCATTCGTCCTCGTGGTCACAGGATCCCAATAAAGAAAGAATCCAAGTGAATATCACGAATGAAGAGAAACAACTTGTCGTCTCCTCGTATACATGCTTCAAACCCTTATTAAGTTAATTATTACATGCTGCAATCAGGGAAATTTAAGTAGCATTTTATTAGGCTACGAATTATTTCAAGTATTCATTAAATTTGAAATATATGAAGAAAATCAACTAACGTTGTGTGTTTGTTGTTCATTCTTCGTTACGACTGACTACCTACAAATATACAACCCAGAGTGATGCATCAAACAAGATTGGTATATTTAACATGAGCGTATCAAATACTAAGGTCTGCCAAAACCGCGTCTGCCAGTCCCAGGCGTCCACTGCTGTGCACGCGTAATTACGGGCTGTGGCTTCAATTGTTGACGCGTTATTCACTGGCAAGGCACTGTAGAACACGTGGGGAGGTAATTGGTGACTATTCGTGGAGTTGCAACGTAATTCTTGTTGGAAATCTCTTCAGTCACTACCATGCGTCTCGCCTCTCTGATCGCCAGGAATGCCTCGTGCGCAATGGCATCTCCGCCCTCCCTCAACCTGTCTCCCGCATTCACAACAGAAATTACTAATCACGGATAATTCTTTTCCGCGTAATTACTGATGTAATACGCTATTGAGAACTGGGTTGCAATTATAGGGAATTAAATAATATCATATTCTCGTTAAATCGTGTTAAACGAGAAATGGAGAGGATGTCTATTCCCTCCATAGCATTCGTACGAAACAGATGAAACTGCTACTAGATAATAATTTCAGTTAATAACTCTCGGTTTTGGATTATTGGGAGTTATGTTATCCGTAGTTAATTATTACATGGAATACTGATAATTTTAGAGAACCACATTGAATTCTCTAACATATTGGTAATAAACATGTCTAGATAGACATTATCTGACGCAATCTTGCTACTCGATGTCGTGAGAATTCTAGCATTAATGCACGGATAAAGAAATTTTAAGTTAGGTTGACACTACCGTTAGTGAAATTAATAACTACTGTAGTTAGTATATAATAATGATGTATTATAATACAATGGTAGTTTGTTAGTGTTGGAAATTTCCAACAAAAAGTCAAGCTTCATATATCAACATAATTACCAAAACCTTGCCTCTGTGGTATTAATCTCACAGTACTAGAAAATCAGTTACTAAATACAATATGTCAAGAGGATAATGCACTGAACAGTAATTAAATTGATATATTACACCATACATTCTAGTCATGCATCAGATACATATATATGTATACATTCCACATCATAATGCACATAGTATGTCTAGTACAGGAATACATAGTATTCCATACTATAGACATATAATGGTATTTTCTAGATACATGACATTAGGCTTGAGCTATTAACTCTACTTCAAATATCTCCACAAATACATGGCACAGACATATGGTAATCTATTTAAATAAAATGCAAATGTTCGTTTGTGCATAACCACTAATCTCCGAAAGTTCTTCACCGATTGCTTTGAAATTTTCACACAACGTTCCATTCGCATCCAAGCAGGTTTTTATATACATACTATATAGATGTCACGTCTGTGACGGTAAAAAACATGCTTTTTCATGAAGAACTGTGTTTTACATGTGTCTTTTCATTTGAGGGAAATCTTCGAAACCTCTTTACCGATTGCGTTGAAATTTTGACACAACGTTGCATTCGAATAGGCGCCTCTTTTTATATATCTACTATATACATGCCTCACCTTGTGATAGGAAAAACATTTTTTTTTAAACAGGTCCATCTGTTGGACTTAAGAGCAACACACACTAATCTCCAAAAGTTCTTAACTGATTGCTTTGAAATTTTGATAAAACGTTGCATTCGAATAGGCGCGTCATTTTATATACCTACTATATAGATGCCATCCCTGTGACAGGTAAAAACAGCATTTTTGAAAAACAGCGCCATCTGTTGCACATAATAGCAACATGCATGCTATAATAAATATGCCACGAATCCCATTTCAATGTTTCTGATTGCAATAATAAAATTTTATTTTTAGATTTCGATTTATTGGATTTTTTATAGAATTATTTTGTGTAACATTGTGTTGGAATTGAGCTGTATTGTTTAACATACCGTTCATTTCCTAATTATAAGTATAGATGCCACTTCTGTGACAGGTAAAACTTTGCTTTTCTTGAAAAACAGTGCCAGTGCCAGTTGCATGTAAGAGCAACACACTTGCTATACTAAATACGTTACAATTCCATTTCAATTTTTCTGATTGCATTGATAAATTTAATTTTCATAGATTTTGATTTATTTTCATTTTGATTTAATGATTTTGTGTGAATTGCGTTGGAATTGAGTTGTGTTCCTTACAATACCGTTCATTTCATGTGTATAGTTTATTTTTATATTTTTTGTCATTTTTTCATTTCATTTTTTTACTGTTTTTCTTATATTTCAGTGATGGGAACATCAGATCACTTGATGTTCCCAATTTTCTGATGGGAACATCAGACTATTTGGGAAGGTATCGGACGAGGGAGTGAGGAATGGTGGGGATGATGAGGGGACGGAAGTGAGATATGGTTGGGAGGACGAGGGGACAAGGGAGGGGGTAATGGTGGGAGGAAAGAGGGGATGGTGGAGTGGGAATGGAAAGGAGGACGAGGAGTTGGGTGAGGGGGAAATGGTGGGGAGGACTGGGGGACAAGAAAGGTTGCTGTGGCTCAGCAATGTACATGTGTTGCTGAGTCACAACAACACGTGGCCAGTTACTGCTAGTGATACATAATATGTTTAGGTATAACAAACAGAACACTTCCCCATATGAGAGAATCGAACCAGGGGCCAGCAAATGCCAGGCCAGAGCCTTAACCTCTAGGCCAACCTCAGATCATCAAAGGAAGGGAACTAGGATGGGTTTTCCATCACAAATTTCCCCCTTCCCGACGAGGGGAGGAAAACCCATCTTAGTTCCTGTTACGGCCCTCTCGGGTCGCAACTGGGTTCTTACTCTGATGTTGTTAGAGGAAGGGTATCCGGCCCCAAGCCAGCAGTGGCTTTCAAGGGATGTGATCAGTAACGCAAGTAAACTAAAAGGGGAAGGGAAAGAAAGTCAAAAACTTAATATTATAATTAGCACCTTCACCAATAAATATATATAAGAAGATTACTCGGGGGAGGGTATAAACACTACACAGGGGTATTATCTACACTGTCGTCTTCTTCTGAAGACTCTGGATCTTCTCGATGCCAAGTTCTCGGTGCTCTCGTGGCCTCACGACGAATCCTTCGAAAAGCTGAGTCTACCCCGGCCACAGGCCAGCCAAAACACAGTTCCACTGGGGGCACCGCCGTGGAGGCCGTCAACCACAAGTCCAGCAGACAGCTGGCAGGTTCTGGATCAGTAACGCTGGTCAGGCCGCTCCACGAGCGATACTAGGGTAGCGCCCTAGCCAGGAGCCTCGTGTGATACCACAGATCACTCTCCTGTCCACAATACCCCAGTGGTTAATCGTCTCCACCAGTCAGTCCCGGGTATGACAATCCTCAACTGCCGCTTCACAGGCAGGGTAACACCACAGTGTTCATCCGGGAGGCGACTCACAGCTGCTGCAGCAAACACTTGGTGACGAGACGGCTGCCTTGGGTAGACTGATCCACCTTCCATTACAGCAGTCCCAGGTCGACTCTGTAATCAGACACGTCATCAATAACAGGGACACACTAAAGCACCTCACTTACAGGCTCAGACCCAAACGCCCACCTATCCACTCCATAGATGGCGTTGTCGTCTGAGCACCACCTCACCAGAGGTCAGCAGCGGCTGTGTTGTGAGCTGAACAGGACTGGAAACTGGCCCTCGTGGCCAGTACACCTCGTCCTCACCAGGTGTCGTCGTCCAGTTGGAGGGGGTTTCGGGAGCTGACCCACAGATGGCGTGGTCGTCACTGCTCCAGGCCCGGACGCTGGATTCGGGTTCGTAACAGTTCCCTTCTTTTTGACGATCTGAGGTTGGTCTAGTGGTTAAGGCTGTGGCCTGGCATTTGCTGGCCCTTGGTTCGATTCTCTCATATGGGGAAGTGTTCTGTTTGTTAAAAAAAAAAATCCCTGTGAGTTCATACAAGTGTGTGATATGTTTAGGTATATCAAACATACAATGCCAGTATGTAATATATTCTAGATTATTGTCAAAAAGAGATACTAGATTAGCCTAGTATCATAAATAATATTTGTGATACTAAGCTAATCAGCCTGAATATCACTATACAGTATAAACTCATCACACACCAGCCACAGTATGATCATACTGGAGTATATGTGGTCATAACATCCCTACATCGCAAGAAATGGGTATAATGTGAGACACAGTGTATACATTCTTTCTGACGTAGACTGCAAAATAAAGACATGAATCATAAATATATTCATAATATACTACTTACATTGACTAAGGATATGGGTTCAATACAACCAGATTTTTACATTTTGATAATTGTACAGCCTGCTACTCCAGATTCCAGGGAGGAATAGAAGAACGATCTTTGGAATCATTAACTAAGTAAACAGGATAAGTCAGTTATCAAAAGTAAATATATATTTATCTTTACTTCAATAAGATTAATCTCAGAAACGTCAAACTGGTTTCCAGCTTTCCACCAGCAGCTGAAATAGGAAATAGGAGGACACTCTTGGGTCTACAGAAGCACTTAGTTCAACTGATTGACAAATGTCAAACAATAACTAGTCAACCACTTCCTGATTTAGTAACTCTGTATAACAGGGTTAAAGCTGCTGTGGGCAAATTTGAACAGATCAAATGCCTTTCTGAAACGTATTTAAGCAGAAAAGCTAAAGCAGATCTAAGCAAAGATGAACATCAGGATATCATAGCTGAATCAGCCATCTATGAAGTCACAATACAGGATCAACTAAACCCTTTACTCAAACTTGTATCAGTAGGCCAGCCACGTGTGAGCTCATCCAATCTGGTTGATACCTCAAAAGCCCCACATTTTGAAGCCGAGCTCCCAAAGGTACATTTACCATACTTTGAGGGCAAAGATGAAGATGAATGGGATGCCTTCTTGAGAGCTTTTGATTCTATAATACATTCCAAACCTTCTCTTTCGAAGGCTCTTAGAAAGGCTACTAAATTTCTATATCTGCAAAGCTAATTAAGAGAAGACAAGAGGCTAGGCAAGTTATAGCAAACATGCCATTAACAGACAACGATTATGCCCTAGCCATACAGTTATTACATGATAACTACAGTGATAAGGAGACTGCAGTTGAACGTCTCTCATATAAATTATTGGATTTACCCTCTCCTAAAACAACCTATGAATCACTACAATCATTTTGATTGTCAATAGAATCGATCATCAAAGCCCTCAGTACTAAATTCCTGCAGGAGATGCAGAGAGGCTTATTAAGTTAATTATTCAAAGGAAACTTCCTAATGAGATTATAAACAGCCTATGCTTCCATTATAACACTAATATTTTATCACTGAAACAGATCTTAGATGGGCTTTGAGCTTATATGCAAAGATTACGCAGCCGAGGGAAATTTGTTGGAAATTTCCAACACTAATAAACTACTATTGTATTATAATACATCATCATCATTATATACTAACTACAGTAGTTACTAATTTTACTAACGATAGTGTCAACATAAATTAACCATTTCATCTGCGTATTAGTGCTAGAATTTTCATGAAATCGAGTAGCAAAATTGTGTCAGATAATGTCTAGTTAGACACGTTTATTACCAATGTGTTAGAGAATTGAATGTGGTTCTCTAAAATTATCAGTATTCCATGTAATAATTACCAACGAATAATATGACTCCCGATAATCTAAAACCGAGAGTTATTAACTGAAATTATTATCAAGTAGCAGTTTTATCTGTTACGTACGAATGTTATGGAGAGAATGAAAATCTTCTCCATTTCTCGTTTAACACCATTAAACGAGAATATGATAATATTTAAGTCCCTATAATTGCAACCCAGTTCTCAGTAACGTATTACATCAATAATTACGCGGAAAAGAAATATCAATGATTAATAATTTCTGTGTTGAATGCGAGAGACGGGTTGAGGGAAGGCGTAGACGCCATTGTACATGGGGCATTCCTGGCGAGAAGAGTGGCAAGACATGTGGTAGTGACTGGGGAGTTTTTATCAACAAGAATTACGTTGATACCCATTTAATAGTCAACAATTACCTATTCACGTGTTCTATAGTGCCCTGCCAGTTAATAACGCGTCAACAATTGAAGCCACGACCCGTAATTACACGTACACAGCAGTGGACGCCTGGGACTGGCTGACGCGGTTTCGTCAGACCTTAGTATTTGATACGCTCATGTTAAGTATACCATTCTCGTTTGATGCATCATCCTAGATTGTATATTTCTGGGTAGTCTGTCGTTATACAGCATGGATACCTAATACACAACGTTAGTTGATTTTCCACATTTTCTCTGTTTTCATTAATATTTGAAATAATTCGTAGCCTAATCAAATGTTACTTAAATTTCTCTGATTTCAGCGGGTATACGAGGAGTTGACAAGTTGTTTCTCTTCATTCGTGATATTCACCTCGGGTTCTTTCTTTATTGGGATCCTGTGACCACGAGGACGAATGATGAAATGGCGTTACAGAAATCGTCTTACAGATAAGACATTTATTTCATACAAATTTATCTAAGATTATTACTGATTTCAATATAATTCATATAGGATCTTTACAGTGAATAAATTATTGCCAGAAATTATGATTTGGTGATTAATATGTTTACTTTTACTGTTGATCAATAATTCATAATCTTTAATATTCATAATTTGAGTTATCATATCTTTGAATTTATTGTAGTTTAGATTTACTATGTTACTAACTCAACAATGAACTAGTGACGAACCACACTGGTTCCTAGATATATATGAACTTTTAGAAATACCCCCCAATGTTGATATTTGAGGCTTTGACTTTAATTAATTAATAATACAGTCTATTCATTATTTTCAAGTGATTATTCATTTAATTAGTTTCCATAGACACTGGTTCTCTAGTGTCATTCTAATGATCACTATTATTCGTTTTCCCTCCTTTCTCAAAAGTAGTTGGTCCTTCGATTTATTTAAATATAATAATCAAATAATTGAACATATGAGTTCAAGCCCCAGAAACTCAACATTTTGATCCTTATCGAACCGGATACAATACAATTAATATTAAACTATATTGGTTCTCAGAGAACAAAACAACATTTTGGTCCTCTTCGAACCGGATAGATAGCTTAAAATCAAGGTATCCTCAATCATTATTAATTAATCACTAACACCAATTATGTGTTAACCATTATTGGGCTATACAAATATTTCAATTTACGGATGTCAGCAGACTGTTCATTATAGCCTAAATCAAATTCAATCCATAATTACTGATTAACTCAAGTCAGTGAATTCATTAACATTTTAGGATCCAGTATACTAATACAAATTACTGATCCAATACTAATTAATCATTACTAACCCTGATAACATTATATTCCACAATTAGGAAGTACATTCAGGTGTTAAATATTATTTACGGCAGTAGAATACTTGCCAAACACAATTAATACACTTGTGTTCATTTAATTTCTTATACACATAATTTCTACCGGTATATATATTATATAAAATTACAAAATCCAAAAACATAGCACTATTTACACATTATTGCACCACATTTATTGTAGTTATTATGCCAACCCAACAGAGGTAGGATATTTCAGACTGACATGGTACTAAGATTTGTACAAATTCAGTCTACACCATTAGCTGCATTAATAGGTAGGATTATTACCTAACTAGTACTGTTAGACAGTGCTGGTGCAATATTAATTTATGTAGTGCTGACCCAAATGGGTGGGATTAACCATTTAATGTGTAATTATATTTTATTACATAATTTCTACGTACATCTTTGAGTGTTACTGTAAGTTCACTACCCATCCAAGGCTGATTTTGAAGAGCTAAGCTAAGGAACACCTGTAGTGATACCAAGGCACCACTCAAATCTTAGTTGCTTATTATTAGGTAGGTAGCTAACCTCTAAATGAGGTAAATTACAATCAGCCTTAAGAAAATATCAGGCTGTCAATAATTATACCTACTCTACATAAAGGAGCAAGTACCATAGCTGTCCAAGTAGCTATATAAGCCCTATAAAGCTCAAACTTACAGCCAGAACGGCTACTCCAGAAAAAAACTGGAAGAATCTTGAGAGGTCTTCAAGACCACCTGTCAAGACTACTTGACAAATGTGACAACTGTTTAGGGACTAACTCAGTTGACGTCTTTAGGCTAAAAATTTCCACAAATAGGGCTAGCCAAAAATATGACTATGTAAAGGTTATAATCGAGTCTTATAGGAACATACTCCTTGTCAGTAATACTGACCTAGACGAATTGTGTCTGATAGAATCTGATCTTGCCGACAATGAAGATATAATTCAAGACAAGTTAGATCAATATAACAAAGTGCTTGCGACACAAAATGTTCCTGAGTGGTTAGAACATTTTTTAGTACACCTACACCCGAGCAAGCACCCAGCTCAGATGAAATACATGAGCTACCTCAAAATGAGGAGAATCCTCTAATCAATACTGATCACTATACAGGATCAACAACTGAAGTTCAACCTTCATTTTCTAACATCTCATCCAATACAACTTCACGTAATAATTTATTCACAGAGTCTGATCAATTTTCAGACAGCTCTTCTCAATGTTCCCTGGATTCTATAAATTCAATGCAGGAGGCTACTGAATTAACTAGCTCCTCACAGGAACCCAGAGAAACAAGTGAAGCTACAGATGAAACTCTTAGTGAAGCTGTAATAATCAGTGAATCTGAACCAGAAAATGATAAAGCTAAATCTGCAGCAGCAGCCGAAGCTGTAATTAAAGCTGATGCTAAGCAAGAAGCCTTGAGCAATACAAGTAAGGGTCATAATTACTCACACCAGCCTTCTTGAGCAAGTGCTAACAATGAGAAGACTGTTATAAACCTTGTACACCAATTACTAGATTTATCTCCACCAGAACAATCAGTCGACTCTTTACAAGCCTTTAGTTTTCAGCTTGAGTCACTGTTAAATTCCTTCAGTAAAGAGGTGGATCACCCAACTGCTGAGTGGATGACTAAAATTATCATCCAGAGAAAATTGTCTGGTGACGCACTCAATAAATTATATGTATACCAGAATGGTAATGTCCTGTCAATGCAGGATATATTTACAGGTTTGCGCAATATAAGCAATCATTCAGCAAACCAGGCACTTAATGCCTCTTCTGAATGCACCGAAACTGTACCAACATCAGTTTCCTTACCTGAAACTCCTAAAGTGACACTGTCACCAGGTAACAAGGGTACTAATAATCGATTTAATAACAATAAATCAAACACTGATTCATCAGTAAGGCCCAAGTGCCCCACAGGTGCTCCTAAGAGACCTAATAGTCCAAAGAGCACTCCCATGAGCCCAGTAATTGCTCCCCAGAGTACACCAAGTACTCACAAGAGAATAAATAACAAGCAAATGCAAGCAGCAAAACCATCACAACATGCAGTTACTGTTTTACCCAAACAGGTAACCCCTAAACGAGCTGTAGGATGGGGAATATGCTTGTTTTGCAATCAAAAACATTCTCTGTACAAATGTACTAATTACCCTAATGGAGACACAAGAGTCAGACGACTCAAACAGTTACACAAATGTACTAGGTGTCTCAAATCACATAATGTTAATAGCTGTGACACCCCACTGAACACCTGCAATAGGTGTAGAAGGGGCAAGCATCATACTGCACTGTGCAAATTTGTCAAGACAAATTATGTCAATCCTAGAATAGGAGGTAGAGAATCTACACCAGTACAGTGCTACAAGGTGTGAGATGTGTACAGCGTAATTTCACAAGCATCTCAAGTGGATACAACTTTGCCTACTGCCCAACTTCAAGTAAAGAACAAAGGAGCCAAGATCACCACTCGTGGATTATTTGATCAAGGATCCCAGAGAACTTTCATTACCCAGAAAACGGCAGAGACACTCAATTTACAACCAATCAGACAGGTAAAATTAAACCTGTCAGGGTTTATGATAAATCGAGGAACCCATGAATACTCAGTAGTTCAACCGCTTGTACGACTAGGTAGTCATGCCAAGGCTATCCAAGCCATTGTTGTAGATCAAATACCTTTTGACCTAAATATTAAGGGTCTGGGGTACACAGTCCACTTCCTGCAGGAACGTGAAATTAATTTGGCTGACAACAAGTTAACGTCTGACCGCCTTAACAATGTAAATGTACTAGTATGAGCAGACTACTATTACCAGTTCATAACTGGATATGTTAAACGATTGGGCATGAATATGCTCCAATCTGCAGGTGGCTACTTACTTACTGGTAAAGTTCTGAATGTGAACAAGCCTAGATCTGTCAACAATAATAAATTAGTCAGCAGTAAATCAATTCTCCAGCAGCAAGCTAAAATGAGAAACACAGCTGAGTAATAAACCCAGATTGAATGCAGTACAATTAGTATTCGCAGAGATGTTTCATTGCTCTCAGTGGAAAACCAGTGGTCCGTCCCTAAACAAGTACAAGTCACAGCGACCAAGCCATTGAATTCACTGCAGACCTAGAATTATTCTCAACAAGTAATAATTGACCACACTCAGTCTCCCTAGATAATTGATAATATTAGGCTAGAGAATCTAGCACTCCCTAGGTAATTAATAATATTAGGCTAGAGAATCTAGCACTCAATGCATCTAGCATTTCCTGAATTTAGCAATACTATGAAGTCATCAAGCAACTTCTATAATTATAAATTTACTGGGACCAAGGTCCAAAATACCTGCAATTAAGGTTTGCCAAGAAAACTTTATCAATTCAATGTTTTCTGCACTAAGAGTTAGTGAAAATATTTGCATTAATTTTTGTTTGAGCTGTTTTTCTTTCGTTTCTGCTTAATTATTGTAGGAGCGCAGCACGCACAGACTTGCAAACTTACCAATACGTAAGTGAGTCTCCAGAGAACTAATAACCCGTGAAACGTTTAGATTGGGAAAATGTTACAAATTATCTTTGAATAGGATTAATTGTAGCAGTAATTAAATTTCCAGCAACCTTAGGTTTCCCTTTTGTTTAATGCATTATCATTAAACCATCAGCAATGTTACTTAACATGCTTAATGAGCTCAATATAGCTCACCTTTGAATTAACGTAATATTTGAGCGATTTAATGTTCCCCATGCTAATACGAGCACTGCTCGCCATGGCAATTGAACGCTTCAATGCTCCACCTCGTTAATTCGAGTTCAATATAACTCACCCTGAGTTAGCGTAACAATTGAGCCCTTTAATGTTCCTCCATGCTAATACGAGCACTGCTCGCCATGATAATTGAACGCTACAATGCTCCCCGCGCTAATTCGAGCACTGCTCACCAGAGAATCTACCTAGATTCCGTGCTTAGCTATTCTTCAACAAGGATCTTGCACTAATAACCCAAGCTGATCTTACAGCTCACCTGTGAATTAACGTAATAATTGAGTGCCTTATTGTTCCCCATGCGAATTCGAGCTCAATATTGCTCGCCATGATAACTGAACGCTACAATACTCCACCTCATTAGTTCGAGCTCAATATAGCTCACTCTGTTAACGAGCTCAATATAGCTCACCCTGCTAGTTCGAGCTCAATATAGCTCACTCTGTTAACTGTTAATGAGCTCAATATAGCTCACCATGTTAACGAGCTCAATATAGCTCACTCTGTTAAATCTGTTAACGAGCTCAATATAGCTCACCCTGTTAGTTCGAGCTCAATATAGCTCACAATGTTAACGAGCTCAATATTGCTCATCCTGTTCACGAGCTCAATGCAGCTCACAATGTTAATTTGAGTACATTACTGCTCACAATTTAGCTAAAGTAACTCCACTAAGAATTAGTGAGTTATAACAATTAGCTTAGTCCTCTACTTAGGTAGGTTAGAAATTTAAACCATCTATTTAGGTAGGTTTAGGGACTTTAGTTAGTGTCAACTGAGTATTAGCCTAGCCTGTACTCGCAACTAATTACAGTTGACTATACTTAAAGAGACTGATTTAATAAACTCAATTTTCATTTAAAGGTTGAGGATGTATTAATGAGTTTACAGTGTCAAGCCTATCAGCTGCAATTCAATTAGCTCATGAGTCAGAATGACTAGGCTACTGATCTCACTGTCGACTCAGAATCTTCCTTGATTTTAATGAACAAACCTTTTCAGTTCTCTAATATTACACTATTTTAGCTAGTTAGCAACTTAGTTATACCATCAGTCAGAATGACTACTGCACGGCAGTACATATTAAATCAAATTTCCTCATTTGATTTTGGGGTGACCATGATGCTGCGTGATGTTATTGTCTAGTAACTCAATAGTTACAAGTCACAGCGACCCTAGACAGTGACCTTATTGTAGTATCAGAGTCTCCTTGATCTTGAATGACCCAATAATACTTTACTGTATAATAATATAGAATACAACTTATACAATAATGTTATCAGTTCTTAGGAACTTTTTCTGAGTTTGCCTACAATTCAGCAACTACGTAATACACCATTACATGTCACTGCGACCCTAGTTGTTGAGTTTATTGTAAGCTTTAGAGGGTTCTTCATTACAGATAACTTAATCATTTATTATTTCAATGTTTAATTCATGTTCCCATAATGACTTAGGATATTATCTGTCTCTGACACATTCGGGACATTCGTTACTAACGTACTAATTTACTAATCCATAATATAACTTCGGAATGGGTACGTCAGTACTCAGAACTGCGACCCGAGAATTACCCCCCCCTAGAGTTATGTTGGAAATTTCCAACACTAATAAACTACTATTGTATTATAATACATCATCATCATTATATACTAACTACAGTAGTTACTAATTTTACTAACGATAGTGTCAACATAAATTAACCATTTCATCTGCGTATTAGTGCTAGAATTCTCATGAAATCGAGTAGCAAAATTGTGTCAGATAATGTATAGTTAGACACGTTTATTACCAATGTGTTAGAGAATTGAATGTGGTTCTCTAAAATTATCAGTATTCCGTGTAATAATTACCTACGGATAATATGACTCCCGATAATCTAAAACCGAGAGTTATTAACTGAAATTATTATCAAGTAGCAGTTTTATCTGTTTCGTACGAATGTTATGGAGAGAATGAAAATCTTCTCCATTTCTCGTTTAACACCATTAAACGAGAATATGATAATATTTAAGTCCCTATAATTGCAACCCAGTTCTCAGTAACGTATTACATCAATAATTACGCGAAAAATAATTATCCGTGATTAATAATTTCTGTGTTGAATGCGAGAGATGGGTTGAGGGAAGGCGGAGACGCCATTGTACACGGGGCATTCCTGGCGAGAGGAGTGGCAAGACATGTGATAGTGACTGGGGAGTTTTTATCGACAAGAATTACGTTGATACCCATTTAATAGTCAACAATTACCTATTCACGTGTTCTATAGTGCCCTGCCAGTTAATAACGCGTCAACAATTGAAGCCACGACCCGTAATTACACGTACACAGCAGTGGACGCCTGGGACTGGCTGTCGCGGTTTCGGCAGACCTTAGTATTTGATACGCTCATGTTAAGTATACCATTCTCGTTTGATGCATCATCCTAGATTGTATATTTGTGGGTAGTCTGTCGTTATACAGCATGGATACCTAATACACAACGTTAGTTGATTTTCCACATTTTCTCTGTTTTCATGAATATTTGAAATAATTCGTAGCCTAATCAAATGTTACTTAAATTTCTCTGATTTCAGCGGGTATACGAGGAGTTGACAAGTTGTTTCTCTTTATTCGTGATATTCACCTCTGGTTCTTTCTTTATTGGGATCCTGTGACCACGAGGACGAATGATGAAATGGCGTTACAGAAATTGTCTTACAGATAAGACATTTATTTCATACAAATTTATCTAAGATTATTACTGATTTCAATATAATTCATATAGGATCTTTACAGTGAATAAATTATTGCCAGAAATTATGATTTGGTGATTAATATGTTTGCTCTTACTGTTGCTCAATAATTCACAATCTTTAATATTCATAATTTGAGTTATCATATCTTTGAATCTATTGTAGTTTAGATTTACTATGTTACTAACTCAACAATGAGCTAGTGACGAACCACACTGGTTCCTAGATATATATGAACTTTTAGAAATACCCCCAATGTTAATATTTGAGGCTTTGACTTTAATTAATTAATAATACAGTCTATTCATTATTTTCAAGTGATTATTCATTTAGTTTCCATAGACACTGGTTCTCTAGTGTCATTCTAATGATCACTATTATTCGTTTTCCCTCCTTTCTCAAAAGTGGGTGGTCCTTCGATTTATTTAAATATAATAATCAAATAATTGAATATATGAGTTCAAGCCCCAGAAATTCAACAAAACTTGGAGCACAAGATAAATCTACTAAACATATATCCTTGGACATGAACAAGAAAGTTCAGTCATGCAAACAGAAATCAAAGCCACAGAACTCATCTTGCACAAAGTGGAATCAGAGTAATGTTGGCACATATTCAATATCACCCACAGTAAATAGCACAGTAGGAAATAAATTCCCAAGGCAGCTAAAACAATAGGAGCTACAAGCGCTCCAAAATGTTTATTGTGTCAGGGATCACATACTGTATATATCTGCACTGCTTATGCAGATTGTGCCAGTAAAATCAATCATCTGAAATATCTGAATAGGTGCATTCATTGTTTACGAGAGCACAAGTTATGTGAGTGTAACTGTCAACTGCAGACTTGCCATTATTGTCATTAAAGTGTACATCACACAGCACTCTGTGGTGATATCAACACTCATTCTAAATCACAAACAACCCATAATCAACCTGCATCTCAGGCAAAGTCAGAAGAGGATAATTCCCCATCAGCTGTACAAACTGTAAGGTACAGAGGGATGTTAATGCCTTAGTAGCAAAAACAATTACTACTGCAACACTACCTACAGCACAGCTGCACCTAATCAATCAAGGAGCAAGTTGATTGAATAGAGTATTCAAACAAGAGGCATGTTTGATCAGGGCTCACCAAGAACCTTTATCAACAAAAAGGCAGCTAAAGATTTATGACTTAAACCTTTAAATGAAGTATCTATAAGTATAAAAAGGTTATTTGTCCCATTCAGGTCTTCAAACATATCAAGAAGTAAAGCTTAAAGTTTGTCTAGTAGTCTGCCCTGAAGGGGTTGGGGATTTTGATATTTTAATATTTTATATCAAAATTTTGATATTTTGACACTGCTTAAACCTCGAAAAAGAGTGCGCTGGTGGTTGCACCAGACTGTTACTTGCATGCAGGCAGACAGCGTCCCCAACTACTCCAATGGAACAAACAACCGACCTCGGCACCCACTCTCCCGCTACCGTCGGTCGACCAGCAATGGACACTAGAGTGCTTGCAATTTACCTAGGAGATCACCCTGTATGCTTCTTGATCTTGGAGAGGGGTGGCACATCACATGTTTAGGGGTGAAGCCCCAACACTGGCCTCGTTGTCTTGTGCACACACACCCTACTCGAGCCGCCATGACTCCCCACGCTCTCCTTGTTTAGAAGGATCTCCTAAATCCCCCTTTCGTGAATTAGTATCTTCTGTCCATAGCCGTCTCTCTCTCTCTCTCTCTCTCTCTCTCTCTCTCTCTCTCTCTCTCTCTCTCCCTCCCCCTCTCTCCCCCTCCCCCCCCTCTCTCTCTCTCTCCCTCCCTCTCTCCCTCTCTCTCTCCCTCTCTCTCTCCCTCTCTCCCTCTCTCTCTCTCTCTCTCTCTCAGGTCTTCTTGCTAAGGTCTAAGATCTTCTTCTCTACCGTACCGTATGATCTCTGATGTTTGACTAACGTCTTCGAGAAGAAAGATACGGGCCGATAAATTTCATCCTTTTGCTGTATCAATACAGCTCTGGCCCCTACATCACTAGCATCCACGAACAATGCAAACGGTGCTCCAAAATCCGGAGACACTAACACAGCCCGCCTCTGTCAATAATCTCTAGGTTTTCTGAAATGCCCCTCTCGCTATTCCGTTCCATTCCCGTTCTTATTCCTAGACATCAAACTTGTCATAGGAGTGGCTAAGGTGGAATAATTCTTACAGAACTTCCTGTAATATCCGATCATTCCTAAGTA
Source organism: Procambarus clarkii (assembly GCF_040958095.1). Classification (NCBI taxonomy): domain Eukaryota; kingdom Metazoa; phylum Arthropoda; class Malacostraca; order Decapoda; family Cambaridae; genus Procambarus; species Procambarus clarkii. The sequence continues at coordinate 23,225,129 of NC_091232.1, read as the reverse complement.
TGATCAACTTAGCAACTCCTTCCTTCCTTTCTTTGGGTTCTGGGAAGTTATCGATGGCTTCCACTTTTGATCTCACTGAAGCAACCTCACCTTGCCCTACCACATAACCTAGGTATTCCAGGTGGGCTCTCCCGAACTCACTTTTCGCCAAGTTAATTGTCATGTTGGCCTTTTCTGACCAGTCGAACAAATCCAGTAGTCGGTTCACATGATCTCTTTAGGAGTCTGCAAATAACACAATATTGTCGATGTATGTTGTACAACCCGATACACCTTGCACCACCTGGTTCATCACACGTTGGAAACATGGTCTTCTTCTAAGTGGCCCAACTTCTCTTGCACCTTGGCTAGGCTGTCCGCGTCGGACACCTTCGCTCCATCAGTCCTCTCTACTTACTGTTTCCTCCCATCATTTCTTCTTCTTGCATCCCACACGTCAAGAGATAGACATCTACCGTGTGTACCTCCTCTGTCATCCTCTTACTTCAGTTCGTCATCCTCACGCTTCAGTCTGTCGCCATCATACTTTAGTCTCTCATTTTCATACGTCACTCTCTCGTCTTCATCGACGATCCCTTCTCTCATTTCCTCAAATCCACTCCTCTGAAAAACAAAGTGTGCGTCTTAGTAGATATGATGGAGCAGCAGAAGAGGTACTTCTCATTATAACCACACAATTCAAGATACTTTTCTTCCTATTCTGGACACTTTAATCTTTGAACTGACAAAACGTTTATTTACAGACTGGAAATCTGTTTTCTGTGCTCACTGTTGACTCACCATGTTGTGCTCACTGTTGACTCACCATGTTGTGCTCACTGTTGACTCACCATGTTGTGCTCACTGTTGACTCACCACGTTGTGTTCACTGTTGACTCACCATGCTGTGTTCATTGTTGACTCACCATGTTGTGTTCACTGTTGACTCACCACGTTGTGTTCACTGTTGACTCACCACGTTGTGTTCACTGTTGACTCACCATGTAGACAAAAAGCACTACCTAACTTTCACGTAATATGTTTATAAGTACGAGAATATTTTATATATAAGCATGAGTCTCCAGCAGCCTCAACACCTCGTTGTTCCTGACTCACCACTCCATCATTAGTCTTTCCAACACTCATCTTGTTTCTCCAACTTGCCCTTTTACAAATTACACAAATTACAAAATTGAAGTGGACAATAAATTTGTATTTTGAATTCAAGCGATATTTAGCCGTAGCGCATACGAGCGAAAAGCGACGTTTGTCCTCAATCTATATACACCTCTCTCCTTGTCAATAATTATTGATATATTGTTCTGCGTATCTTAGTCTTTCCAGTCTCGCTTATATTACAGATTCGTAGAAATTCTCATTTTACACATTACTTTGAAGAATTGCAGACAATTTTCAAATCTCTAATTATTGTTAATGCTCTCGAGTGGATATTATTAATATATTTTTTAATCAGGCTGCAGATAATGACATGCAGGAGCAGGAACTGAGCTTTCTACTGCATGAACCTCATTTGAGGTCAATGGGCAAGAAGATTTGCTTCAATAATGGCGCCTCCATCACCCTCAACTTGTCTTTTAGTAAGTAACTATAATATTAATGCATACTGAATGATGGCAGAATATTGTCAATCACATATGCTAGATAACAACAGAAGAAAACACACACACATGCTGTTGCAATGTAGGATAACAACATCAGGTAAATTGTGTATTTGTTTGTTATGAACTTATCTACGTTGCCAAATCGACTTGAAACCACAGCTGAGGGCATTCTTGGTCAACAAATCAAAAGTAAATGATTAGTGTATTGTATAATATATTTCGAAGTAATGTTTTATAACCGTGCAGGCTGCAGTCAGCTCCGGTTGACGGATTAGGTATATTACTTAACTATCCAAGTAAATACATATTGCTCTAATTAAATGGTTGTGAGAGAAGCACCTTAAGATACAGCTATTATAACATGCTCGCCTCACCTCTTGCATACCCATCGTGCAATGGTCAACTGTCCCAGACTGTAGCGTTGTGTTTACGAGTAGTCTTTTCCCCTTACTTCTAATTCAGTTTCCTTCATCTGCCTTACGAACTCGTCGTTACCTCTCCGACCAGTATGTAGGGTGGATGACTGTCAGTCATCAACCCTACACACCCAGTCAATCATCGATCATCCACACCATATGCCAATACTTCATTAAACATCAAACCGCACCATGTACTATCCATTGTCAGCCAGCCATCCCCCATGTGCAGTCAATTGTCAGACACCCAACCTATATGTCCAGCTCTCACCCCCCACCCCCACATGTTCAGTCCAATGGTAGTCATCAAATTCACACACCCAGTCCATTGTCAGTTATCAAATTCACCCACACAGTCCATTGTCAGTCATCAAATCCACACGTCCAGTCCATTGTCAGTCATCAAATCAACACGTCCACTCCACAAGTCATCTACTCCACATGTCCAGTCTATTGTAAACCTTTCTGTTATCCCATTTTAACTATTGTGGACGTCATACATCTGCCTGTATCATTCATACACTGTCTCTCACATCTATCATACAATGTATTTCAATGTGAGAATGCAACAAGCATAAAAAATACCACCAACAATGAGTGTGCATGTTGTGTCAGTACCACCAACAATGAGTGTGCATGTTGTGTCAGTACCACCAACAATGAGTGTGCATGCTGCGTGAATACCTACAACAATGAGTGAAGATGCTGGGCCAATATTACCAACAATGAGTGATGATGCTGGGTCAATATTATCAACAATGAGTGAAGATGCTTTGTCAATACTACAAAGAATGAGTATTCCTGCTGCTTTAACAACACCAACAATGAGTGTGCATGCTGTGTCAATACTACTGTCAATGAGAGTGCATGCTTGGACAATACCATCAGCAATAAGAGTGCATGCTGTCAATACAACCAACAATGAGTGTCAACACTGAATCAATACTACCAACAATGAGTGTACATTCTGTGTCAATACCACTGTTACGGCCCTCTCGGGTTGCAACTGGGTTCTTACTCTGATGTTGTTAGAGGAAGGGTATCCGGCCCCAAGCCAGTAGTGGCTTTCAAGGGATGTGATCCGTAACGCAAGTAAAATAAAAGGGTAAGGGAAAGAAAGGCAAAAACTTAATATTATAATTATCACCGTCACCAATAAATAAGATATAAACGATTACACGGGGGGGGGGGGGGATATACACTATAATACATGACGTAGTCTTCCTCTGAAGACCCTGGACGTTCACGGTGCCAAGCTCTTGGTGCTCTCGTGGCCTCACGACGAATCCTTCGAGAATCTTGAGTCTACCCCGGCCACAGGCCAGCCAAAACACAGTTCCACTGGGGGCACCGTCATGGAGGCCGTCAACCACAAGTCCAGCAGATAGCTGGCAGGTTCCAAATCAGCGACGCTGGTTAGGCCACTCCACGAGCGATACTAGGGTCGCGCCCTAGTCAGGAGCCTCGTGTGATACCACAGATCACTCTCCTTTCCACAACACCCCAGTGGTTAAGCGTCTCCACCAGTCAGTCCCGGGTATGACAATCCTTCAACTGCCGCTTCACAGGCAGGGTAACACTACAGTGTTCATCCGGGGGGCGACTCACAGCTGCTGCAGCAAACACTTGATGACGAGATGACTGCCTTGGGTAGACTGATCCAACTTCCATTACAGCAGTCCCAGGTCGACTCTGTAATCAGACACGTCATCAGTAACAGGGACCCACAAAAGCACCTCACTTACAGGCTCAGACACAAACGCCCGACGTATCCACTCCATAGATGGCATTGTTGTCTGAGCACCACCTCACCAGAGGTCAGCAGCGGCTGTGTTATGAACTAATCAGGACTGGAAACTAGCCCTCGTGGCCAGTACACCTCGTCCTCACCAGGTGTCGTCGTCCATTTGGAGGGGGTTTCGGGAGCTGACCCACAGATGGCGCGGTCGTCACTGCTCCGTGCTCGGACGCTGGATTCGGGTCCGTAACAACCACCAACAATTAGTGCGCAAACCGTGTTAATACAGTGTATGGTACACTAGTAATGAGTGTACATTTTGTCAATACTACCAATAATGTGTGTGTGTGCTGTGTCATTATTACCAATACTGAGTTTACATGCTGTGTCAATACTACTACCAATGAACATGCATGTTGTGTCAATACTACTACCAATGAACATGCATGTTGTGTCAATACTACTACCAATGAACATGCATGTTGTGTCAATACTACTACCAATGAACATGCATGGGTGTCAATACTACTAACAATACACATGCATGCTGTGTCAATACTACCAACTATTAGCATGAATGCTGTAGCAATACTTCCAACAATTAGCATGCATGCGTTCGTTGTGAATTTGCTGTTAATTGTTGAGATAAGTTGACTGTATAAATTAGGAAATTATTTAAAGTCATATAAAACTTTGGTGAGATTTAAATTGTATTTAATATTTTTTAATTTTAATTTAGGGTGTCCAGTGATGTTGAGCGTTCAGATTCAGATTTAATTTCGATGATTTAATTTGACTATTTTGATCTGTGTTCCACGGGACAGTCACTTGGATGCTCATGTGCTTTGCACCAACATATTTGGTACACATACCTAAATATATAAGATACACATATAACTGACCTCGGCAACACTGCCATGGAATCTGAACTAGAACTTATTTCAAGTATTGCTATTATTCTACTCTATGTGTAATTACTGGATAGTATACGTTCAGGTTAGTATTATTTATGTTTTTAAAGCTATAGCTGGCAAAGAAGCATGGACGTAACTTTAAATCTGGAAGATCCCAATATGGCCGCTTTGACGTCTTTCCTTGATAGGTGAACATATGTTGTCAGAATTCTTCTTGTCGTCAAAATTTTGGCTAAGATAAACGTAAAGAACACATGATTATATTATAATTATTTACGCTATGAGATGATCATTAAATAACCCTACTTACTGATAAATTATATTTCATTCATCGTAACTTCACTCGACAATCTTAAACTACTTAAGCACAACCAAACTTGGCCAATATAAGAATGTACAAAGACTAATTAGGGTTTCACTTATCTATTGCTGAAGTGTGAGGCGGACAACGACCAGTTGTAAGGCCTTTGTGGTCATTTAATGGCTGGCAACAGGAATGCTCCTGTTTCCATTGGCAGCGTATGAGAGAGTGATTGTGATGCCTTCCCCTCTCATCAGAGGCTATATTGTTCAGTTATTATTGGTCATCCTCCCGGTGATAGACAAGCTTACATTAGCCAAACTGGCACTCTGGCAAATGATGGACATGCTTACACTAGACAAATTGACGGTGATGATCAAGTTGTAACATTGGTCAGTCTTCCAATGATGAACAGGTTTACACTTGTCAGCCTACCTGGGCTGGGCAGGTTAACACTGGTGTGCACATATGCTCTTCCCTACCCTGAGAAAATAATATTCATGCAGGTATTGAATTCCTTTTTTAATAAAGATTTACTATCCAATAAGTTTACTCAATCCTACCTCTCAATCAATAATATTACTCAGCCTTTGCCATTGGACATATATTTTACTAGGTTCATTGTTTTTTTAAGCTTAACCTCAAAATATATTATAAAGTATTCTTCCTGAAGTGTTAATAGCAATTGTTAATTCGTTTTACAGATCATTTAACAAGATAATTGGTCCATCCATAATGTACGGATGTTAAGCAATGGTTTGCCGAACAACGCAATACTGAGCTTCCCGAGTGGCCTAATAAAGACTGCGAAATGAGCCCCAGAGAACATAGTTAGCAACTGGGCGCCGGGGCAAGAGTGATCCCACTAACGTCTGCTTCAACATACGCAGGCAGACTTGGGGGTTGTCCTGCCACCAACAGGAAACCTGCAGCTAATGTAAAACCCCGTCGCCCTAATGTCCCAGAGGCTGCAGGTTATAAACAGCAACGGAAGATGGACAAGATATTGATTCTTTGGGATGATTTCAAACGGAGTTCAAGTTTGTCTGTTTATGTATATGGATTCTTTCTGACTGTTTGATAATAAATGTCTAACCATGTTGGTTAATCATCTTACAAATACCAAGGCACATCAGATACAGTTTTATAATAATGTATGGCGATGAAGTATATTACTGGACTTTGTTTGATGGACTGTGACTGAAATTATTGTATTTACATACACATTTATAAGTCAGTAATCATTGCTATTTAACCCTAACATTCCTAGGTTTCGCACTGTTTATTCAGATACCTCAAATTGCCGTTCATCCCTGATAGCAACTGCATATATCAAGGGAGACTGACGGTTGCATTCGAGAATTCCCTGGCCTTCTTCAGGAGAGGTTTTTCTTAGTCCGCCAACCGACGTTTGTCTTTCAAGTTCCCGGATTCTTCCCACCGCTGCACCACAGTCTAACAGTTGGCTTTGTTATTCCAAGTTCTCTAGCCGTGCTGGCGATTGACATGCCTCTCGCATAGCAGCTATTGCCGTCCTTGACATAGCCGTTCGTCGCTGGAGTTCTTCCTTGATACAGAGTTTGCACATTTGAGTAGACTCATGGATTTGTCTGGGGAGAGTGAAGGGCCCACATTCTTTAACCCAAACGACGACTTTTTATTCTAAAGTTTAACAGTTAAACAACCATTGTAAGAAATTGGCTTTTTTAACGAAGCACTAGTTTGTCGAATAACAAATATAATCACGTAGTCCATGTTGAGCATAAAATTTTGGAAACCATTGAAGAAACTATCAGGAAATGAGAAAAGACATTAAATTCAGCTTCCCAGGAAACAGATTAACCAAAGGAAACTACATAAGAAAACTTGCCTAAAATATAAAGGACGATCCAAAATTATTCTATGCCTATATACAAAGTAATACCGAAACCAAGAACTCAGTAGGACCTCTAAAATATGAGACTAACCAAGATATAATGGATGATAGATGGGCAGCAAACACTCTGAAAGAATATTTTGCATCAGTGTTCACACTAGAAAGATTGAATGACCTCCCATCACCTACACAAATGTTTGAAGGGGGTGAAGAGAATGAATTAAAGGACATACCAATTACATGCGACGCAATCAGGAAGAGCATTGCCAAACTAAAAGACTCAAAAACTCAAGGTGTGGATAGATTCCAATCCAAAATCGTAAAGGAACTGGCAAATGCATGCCACTGAAACTCTTTTTCAGAAAATCCTTGGACCAAAGGATAGTTCCTCCGGATTAGAAATATGCAAATGTTACCCATATTTACAAAAACAGACAGAAAAAATCGGCAGAAAACTACCATCCGGTCAGCTTGACATCACACATCTGCAAGCTCATGGAGATAATCCTAAGGGAAAGAATCTTACAACATGCTCACAGAAAACAATCTCGTAAAATCAACGCAACATGGGTTTGTTAAAAATAGATCCTTACTAACCTGCTCACATTTCTGAAAATGGTAACCGGCTATTCAAACAAAGAACTTCTGGTAGATGTAGCTTACATTAGCTTTGCTAAAGCTTTTGACAAGGTACCACATGAGAGACTGGCAAGGAAATTACAGGCATATGGAATAAATGGGGGAATATTGGAATAGATTAAACAATTGTTAAAACAATTGGAATAGATTAATATTGGAATAGATTAAACAATTGTTAAAACATGGAGAAGAAAGGGTCGTGCTAAATGGGAATGAATCAGACTGGGGAAATGTGCTAAGTGGGGTGCCACAGGGGTCCATTTTGGGGCCAACCCTTCTTGTCTTATAAATCAATGACATAGATGAGAATATTAAAAACCACATCATCAAATTAGCAGATGACACTAAGATCTATGGTAAAGTGGGAAGTGAGAGTGATATTGAGACCATACAAAGAGATCTACATGAACTCCGCAAATAGTCAGATGACTGGGAAATGCATTTTTAATATCGATAAAAAACGAGACCTTGCATGTGGGGCACAACAATCTAAGTCAAGACTACCAAACTGACAGCACTACCTTACAACAGATAGACGAAAAAAAGTACCTTGGAGTCAGAATCCATCATTCATTATAAGTTGCACAACAAGTAGGAGCGGCAGTAAAAATAGATAACAAAATGCTGGGAATAATCAAGTGTACCTTTACCGTCAAGGAAAGAAAGTAGTTGATCAATTGTATTAGTCTCTGGTGCACCCCCACTTGGATTATTGAATCCAGGCATGCAGACCTCATCTTCAAAAAGACATAGCTGATCTGGAGAAGGTGCAACACCAGTCAACAAATATCGTACCAGAGCTAAGTCATCTCTCATATCAGGAGCGGTTGAAGGCCACTGGGCTAACAACACTGCAAACCAGGCATGGCAAGCCATATCTCATCGAAACCTTTAAAATACAGAAAATTTGGTGGATGTCGATCCGGACAATTTCTTCATAAAAGGTCAGATGTCACACGAACGCGGAGCAACGGGTTCAAGCTCAACAAACCACAATATAAGTCAGAAAACTAGGAGATGCTTTTTCACCCGTAGGGGTTGTAAACCATGTGGAATCTACATACCCGCAGAAGCCCTAAACGCCAAAACTCTGTTGGGTTGTATATTACTGCTGGAAAAGAACATCAATGCAAATGGAGGGTACCTATTGACAAGCCGTCGTCTTTCTGTCTTCATCGAGGCCACTTATGTTGGTGGCCCTCAGGTAAATTCAGGTAGATTCAAGTAACTCATCACACGACAGTGAACTACCACGTAATGTGATCAGACATCTCATGTCTTCCATTTTTAACATGCATATCAGGCCTATGTGCGTCTGTGAATTTGTGTGTGTGTGTTGTTAGGAACCTTACCTCCTGTGGTAATGCCTTATTGGGTTGAAAAATGCCCCAGCAACTTTCCAGTGTACTTACGAACTTAGTTTTAAAAGACATGCCACAATGTAAAGCATACATTGGATGATATTGCAATTTGTCACAATAATTGGGAGGACCATATGAAAGGTTTTAGCTAAATTATTAAAATGTTTAAAGGAGGCTAATTTAACTGTAAACTTGCACAAATGTACCTTTGCCAGAGCTAGTATTGTTACTTAGGATATTGAAGTGAGAAATGGAAAGCTGTTACCACCCAAGAATAAAAAATATTATATATATACTAGCTGTACCCGGCCACGCATTGCTGTGGCTCAGCAACGCATGTGCAGTTACTGTAGCCACAGCAACCTTGCCCTGTCTCCCAGTCCTCCCCACCATTCCCCCCCCCCCCTTCTCCGTCCCCTCGTCCTCCTAACCATTCTTCGCTCCCTCGTCTCTTTTTCCTCCCCCATCATCCCCCACTCCATCATCCCCCTCGTCCTTCCTACCATTCCCCCCTCCCCCCTCCCTTGGTCTTCCCCACCATCCCCCACGCCCGTCACCTCGTCTTTCCCACCATTCCCCACTCCCTTGTATGATGATCAAATTGATCTGATGTTCCCATCAGAAAATTGGGAACAGTTTTCCTATTCTGGGAAAAAGGAAAACTGTTTCTGGGGTTAGATTCACGAAGAAGTTACGCAAACACTTACAAACCTGTACATCTTTTCTCAATCTTTGGCGGCTTTCTTGACATTTATTAAACAGTTAGTGAGCTCTGAAGCACCAAGAAGCTATTTATAATAATAACAACAGTTGATTGGCAGGTTTTCATTCTTGTAAACTGTTTAATATATGTAACCAAAGCCGTCAAAGACTGAGGAGCGATGAACACGTTCATACAGTACTTGCGTAACTGCTTCATGAATCTGGCCCCAGCTGTTCCCATCACTGAAGTAAAAGAAAAACAGTTCAAAAAACGAAATAAAATGAATGAAAAAATAAGAAAAATAAACTATACTCACGAAATGAACTGGTATGGTAAACAAAACAGCTCAATTCCAAAGCAATGTCACATAAAATAATTAAATAAAAATTGAATCAATGGAATCATAACATATTTAGTATAGCATGTGTTGGTCAGTCTGTGCAACAGATGGCGCTGTTTTTAAAAAATGCATGTTTTTACCTGTTACCTAGGGGTGGCATCTATATAGTAAGTATATAAAAATACACACGTATTCGAATGGAACTTTGTGTCAAAATTCCAAAGAAATCGGCGAAGAACTTTTGGAGATTACAGCGTGTGTTGCTATTACATCCAACAGATGGCGGCCTTTTTTCAAAAAAGCATGTTTTTTCCTGTCACAGGTAGGGCATGTATGAAGTAGGTATATATAAAGACGCGCCTATTCGAATGCAACGTTGTCAAAATTTCAAAGCAATCGGTGAAGAACTTTCGGAAATTAGCGATTATGAACAAACGAACATTTCCATTTTTATTTATATAGATAGATAGCGTGAGTTGCTCTTTTGTACAACAGATGGCGTTATTTCTTAAAAAAAGAATGACTTTACCTGTCACAGGTGGCATCTATGCCTACGAAATGAACAGCATGGTAAACAACACAACTCAATTCCAACGCAATGTCACACAAAATAATTAAATCAAAATGAAAATTAATCGTAATTTATGAAAATTCAATTTATCAATGCAATCGGAAACATTTAAATGGAATCGTAACATATTTAGTATAGTGTATATGTGTGTTGCTGTAATGCAATTATTAGAAACATACAAATTAAAGAAATTAATTCAGATTTAGAAGAACTAAGAAATGCCCAGAGACCTGAAAGCTGCAGTATTAAAAGTTATGACAAGTTTGTAATGATAGGTATTTGTAATGGTCAGCACAGTAACCGGATCAGGCAATGTGATGTAGTCATTGCGCGAATGAATTCGCCTGGCTATAGGACACATCTGGCAGGTTAGTGAGGCTGAGCAACTACCAGAATACTCAGATTGTAAACTTTGTGATAAACTTTAGGCTTCTGAACAATATATTCACAATCGTGGTTCTGGGCGAGTGTGGGTATATCGAAAAGATGCTGAGTTAACTTGATGGTGAGGAATGGACGGTGTTCAGTCTATTGGCCGATAGACAGAACAGGACACGTCCTCTGTGTAAGAGCTTCCTCACGAGAATGCTTTTTCCTGAGGCTCAGAGCATTTTGTGGGGCATCATACAAAAGAGTTACAATTTGACCAATAGCATTGCAGCAAAAGAGCAGGAACCAATCATAATGACCGTTCGATGATCAGTAGGAGAGGTGACGTCATGAACACGTCACGACCATGTCATAGCTGCTATTCTCCCAGCGCCGGTTGACCCCAGAGGTCAGACGGTAGCCTTGTTGGCGTCTCCCCTCTATGTCACGTTGGCACTTCCTGTGTGTACTCACTGACCCTTTGTTTTGCCAAGTATGCTTAATTAACTTCTCTGTATCTACTTCCTGCCTGGACATACGGCGGCCTCCATATTATGAAAGTGTTCCTGGTTAAGTGGCGTTCTAGAGATACCCAACATGCCAGGTCACTATCCAGGGTTAAGAGAGATGGGCTTGTGCATGAAAGTCTGTGCACTGTGCACTGCAATGAGCCATTCAAGTCAGCTGTGGGAGAATCTTGAGAAACCATTCTCTGACAACTAACTTCCTATACTCAAAACCATAGCAACTATACCTTTTATGACGACCAGCGGTGGTAGTGCTGGTCTAGGGGAGAGGTGGGTAGAGGTCACCTTCCCGAGTCATTGCTTTTTCCACACTGATCTTCCCTCTCGCTCCTCTATACAGAAGGCCAGATGGGTATCCCTACGCCTGGCTTCACTAAGTTCACTCAAAGGGTTTTAGTTGAACAACTAATCTCTGTTGTACTGAACGACCCAGATGGTTGAATTCTTTTAACTGAAGTTAATTACACAGGCATCTTAGGGAAGAGCTATTTCCGATTACAAATTGACTATTTGACATTTGAGAAATACTGAATGTGGAAACTCTGATGACCCGTGACCGCCAGGTCGCCGAGGTCACTCCGCGCCAAGGCCTAGTCCCGGCTCGTGACGTCACTGATGGTGACTTACTCATTATGCTGACAATTAGGATACTCTTGATACTACAAACAGGAATACTATTGAATACAATTTGAATGAAGACTAATTTCTCTAAATTACTGAATTCATTATACGATACTATGAGACAAAGGCGCCCGTCATTTTGTATTTCAACTGCCAATTTCCAGGGGATGCCCCGTGCTCCCAGTCAGGTCCTACACGTGACTCCAACTTCCCATACTCCCATGTCTGAGAAAGAACATACTGGATCATTCCTACAACAACCTAGCTTGTTACAGGTTTATATGTACTCTAAAAGGTAAACTTTACAAGTTTATGACGGCGCACAACACTTTAAAATACATGGCATCTCTACCAGATATTGTGAAAACGTATAATTTAATTCCTCACAGAGGATTGAAGGAGAAGACACCCCTTCTCAGATAACGCAGATACAAACACTATCTGTACCTAGTGAGCACGCCGAACAATTTGACTTAATGTATAAAAGCCAAAGAAAATCAAAGAGATCCATCATTACTCGACTGGCTGTCGTTATACAGTACATATCACACTATCTGATCATATTTCCAAGTTTAAGAAGGGTTTTAAGCAGCAGAACACACGAGAGATATTTACAGTTATGCAAATTGATCAGTCAACATATCCCATTATACTTCCTGAAAGATTTAAATGGGGGAGGAAATTGATGGTGACTTCTATAAGGAAGAATTAACACCTACACACCTTACTCAAACCTTTAATATTGAAAAGGTATTGGGCTAACGCAGAGTCTCTGGTAAACTTCAGTATAAAGTCAGATACGCCAGATATGATCAAGTATTCGATCAATGGATCGATGCTGGTAACATATTACATTTATAATGAAGAAGCCCTTAGTTTATAAATACAAGGAAATGATTCAGCTATTATCCAAGCTTCAGTATTCCACGAGAAAACAGCTGATTGAAAAATTTAAGAAACCACATATAAATTGTTTATCAGAAATTGTTAATAACTTTTAAAAAAAGATTACCTGTGTCCGACAAGGTAATTAAGATGTTGGAAAAATATAAATTGCTTATTCGGTCACTAGCCTGCAAGAAGCCTTCTGCAACAACTAAGAAATAAATATTAATAAAAAATTGGGGGGGGGGAGTATTTTATCCATTATCCTGCCGATAGCAGCTAGCTTAATTACACTCTTGTTCAGCAAGTGAAAACAAAACAAAACTAACAATGAAAGAGTATTATTTCTTACCACGTAAAATAATGGACGGCAGGAAAGCCACACTCAGTCCTGCTCATCAAACTGTGAAACCCACTCCTCAGTTACATACCAACCCTTCCATAAAACATTTAATAGATTTGAAATTTAAAGTAAAAGACCATGAATATGTGAGATCCTTGTTAAATCATTATGATGGAAGTGGGATAGTTCGATGGGATCTGAATGGAAATTTATTGTCCCCCGTATCTGGCATTCATATAATAAACGACATCATACATAAAATGACAGTACTTAAATCAGTTTTTTACCTGATAAATTACCCATTGTTCAACTGTTTTTCACACTAACTTCTACACCTCGAGATTTCTTCCGCAATACTACGACAAGCAGTCAAGTGTGTGAGACTCCTTCAGTTAAGAGACAGACAACTGGGAAGATTGATCCACACAGTAAAATGTAAGTAATCCAGTAAATATACTTCCTGGATCGCATATTAACAGGGAGTGTATAATATGTGTATGTAAGTAGGTTTACTCGGTAAAAAGCAGTCTAAGAGCGATGGACACTCACGTGATATATGCCACCAACGTATCAGATACGAATTTATTCCCAAATAACAATCCAGCATCTTTCCAAAATCGATTGTTTAATCGCCTAGAATTAGATCCGAGGAGATCTTATGAAATGAATCTACAAAAATTACTTACTCACCACATATCATTATATTATTAAGCGTAATAATCCTGAGGCATATATACGTACAGGGCTTACATATGAGACTGAGAGTTAGGAGAGTTATTTGTATTCAAAGTATTTCTTATCATCCAATGTTTTAGCTTGAACCATAAAAGAAATTAATAACATGATTAATTCAGAAATAGCCATCATATTTTCAAATAATGCAAACTGAATTTTTAAGGAAAGACATTTTAAGAAATTTCACCTAAATACGGATTAAATTTTATTAAGTATGATTCTTCTTCCAATCGAAACAAGCTCATTATTGTGATTAGTGAGGAGAATATTAGCTCATCAATGGGGCATAGAAACGTCCGTAGAGTTTCATTATCATTTGGGACTACTCTTGGGAAAGTGCTAGGTGTATGTGAATATGACATATTCGCAAAAAAGACGGAATGCCTCGAGTTTAGTTGATACGTGCCTATTCACACCAATGCTTAGAGGAGGGGTTCATATTCTAGGCATTTATTGCATAAGATCACTTCTACTAGATATGGGAATTAGTTCGTAAATATTTTGGATGTAATCCCCCTAAATGAAAATGACAACAGCAACAATAAAAAACTATACCTACGACTTAACACCAATATGATAGATAGAGTCAGTATCCCTATCAGGGATCAGGATGGTAACCCAATATATTTTGATGATATATTTATGATGTTCATGTACTATGTACTGCTCTCTTGTTACGCCAACAGTGACTGCCCAGACAGGTACAGAGGAGTGTTGTTAACGCTTATGTCGACCGTGCTCTCAGCCACAGCTCAGGATGGAAGCAAGTCGATGAAGAACTCTGTAGGGTAAGGCAGGTCCTAGTCAACAACGGCTTCTCCAATGGTTTCGTTGAAGACATCATAAGATGGAAGGTGAAACGCCATGCAACCTCTGAAGAGACAACTAACACAGCACCTGTACCCCATATTAGACTATTTTACAGGAACTTCTTTTCCACAGCTCATAAAAATCCATGTCCCCTCGTTCTGTTACTATCCTCGCACCTCCTCCGGCCCCCATTTCGTCTATGTCAAAGTGACCCTAGTTATCCCTACAGACAAAAATCAGAAGATACAATTGACGATTTACTATAAAACCACGAAAACGGCCAACCTACTCATGAGAAACTCCAGACACAAAGCAGAACGCTTTAAAAGAGACCAATGTCGTCCTTCAAATGCCCACTTGGGGACTGTAAGCCTCAAAGAGCTCAGTATATAGGCAAGACAACAACATCTCTTTCCAGGCGATTAACGATGCATAATCAACAGGGCTCCATTAAGGAACATATTATCTCTTCCCACAGCCAGACCATAACCTTAGAAGTCTTAACAAAAAACACGGATATCATCAATACATACAGCGATAGCAGGCGGCTTGATATCTGCGAGGCACTACACATTAAAAAGTCGACACCAGCAATCAACAGCCAATTAATGCACAACTATATTCTACCCACTTCAAGACTCCGCACCAATATATTGGTGCGGAGTGATGCGCACTGGACATTCCGCACCCCTTGCATTCTCACTTCCCGTCAGTTCCTGGCCGGAAGAACTGTTTTTATTAGCAGGACCAGCCGGTGGATCGCTGAGCGACCTCAACATCATATCATAAACAATATCGAGGACGAAAATCAAAACCTGTCGGTATTCAACCTAGAGTTCTGCAACACCGACAAAACATCAATGAAGATTACGTTCACCACCATAGCTGCGGTCACCCAGGCTGCCACACAAGGATTCTACTGCTTCGGCCTAAAAATACCACCAAATAAAAAAGGTAATAACCAAATCGATCCAGTTCCTGAGGTTCCATGGGTTCTCAATAAGTTCCTGAGCCTATTGGGCTCTGTCATATCTACACTTGAAACTGTGTATGGAGTCAGGCTCTACCACATCACTTCCTAATAAATGGCGTGTTCCTGGTGCACTGGACATTCCGCACCCCTTGCATTCCTTGGGCAGGAAAGACAGCACCAATATAGAATCATCAAGAAATATGGGCCAATAGGCCCTTTGCAGTTACTTCCATTCTTCTTGTTCCTTTAACTTACCCAATATTATACCCATTGTTTCGTGTTCTATCTTGTGTTGAAAGTTTGTTTTCACCTCACCCAAAACTGTTGTAACATATCACCTCACCCAAATGCAGGTATAAAATGAAAGCTGTTTAAACTCTGTTTAGTGTTTGCAGGTTATAGTTGTGTTATAGTTATAGTTAATAAAAATGCATTTTGGAGAATTGATTTTTTAATTACCATCGAAATAAATAAACATGAAGTAAATAAACAGTGAAAATAAACATCTTATTTATGTTGCACCTCCACCGGCCCCAAGCCCGGGCGTTCGCGCCCGCCGCGATCCGCTCCGAGGACATTATCAGGTGGGGAGTTTGACTGGGGCGGTACATCTGTCAAATGATAACGCAGGTGTCCTAAGGCCAGCTCAGCGTGGACCAATATAGAAGCATCAAGAAATCAACCCGTTCTCGCACTTTCGTATAGTCAATATTGACTTATTTAGTACGTGCAAACATATTAGTTTACCTTGAAAAGCTTCATAGAAAACACCGACCTTACCTAACCTTCTTAGTATGTTAAGATAAGCATCTTATTGTTTCGTAATTACAATTATTACTTAACGTGGACAGAAACCTCGTGTAGAGCAAAAGGGCAAATGCTGGCTTGATCCTGATTTTCAGTACGAATACGGACTGCGAAAGCAAGGCCTATCGATCCTTTTGACTTTTGATCCTAGGAGTTTTAAGCAAGAGGTGTCAGAAAAGTTATAAGGGAAGGCATCAGAGATGCCTTCGTGCTCGAAGGCATCTCTGCCTTCGACCTCATCAGCAGGGATGGTCTGTTCAAGATCCTCCCCATCCGATCTTGGATGCTGGCATCCGGATGCCTGTGTCCTGAGCACTCTCCTTTATGGCAGCGAGTCTTGGACATTCCGCACCCCTTGCATTCCTTGGGCAGGAAAGACAGCTGAATGCCTACCACATGCGCTGCCTTCGACAGCGTCCACATGTGGCGCATCTTGGACACATCTTCAAACAACGTCCTGGGGAGCACCAGCATGTACAATGCGCTGGTTCGGGCACGTTTTGCTTTTGATAGTTGAGAGTATTTCCTTCTTGATTTGTTCCTTAATCTGTGAAAAACTTGGAGGTATTTGAACCTGTACAACAGGTAAAGCAGTGGCAGTTTTTGCTAGTGAGTGCCTTATCATTACCATCTATGGCAATGTGACTTGGAATCCAATTTAGGGTGATTGACAGCCCTACATTTTGGGCTTCTTTTCCTATATGTTGGATTTCTGA